>NC_088367.1:39461761-39514261 GCF_034508935.2 Berghia stephanieae | reverse complement strand
TGCTGATGCGAACAATATCAATGTATTATGCCTTTTAGATCTTTCAGCTGCCTTTGACACCATTGACCATGACATTTTGTTAACAAGACTAGAAAATACGTTCGGCATAAAGGAATTGCCCTTAAATGGTTTACATCATATTTACAGGATGGCAGACTGTCGTGGTGAATGGTGTTCAGTCAGAACAAGTTTTACTAAATTTTGGAGTGCCACAAGGCTCTGTTCTTGGCCCTGTCCTTTTTACTGCATATATGCAGCCCCTTTCTAGTGTGATATCCAGATTCAATCTGAGTTATCATTTTTATGCAGATGATACGCAATATATGATTCAGCACCCCTTAGTAATTTACAGTTCTCAATACAACGAATTACGAGCTGTTTTAATGAGATTAAATCTTGGATGTACCACAATAAGTTAAAATTAAATGATAGTAAAACTGAGATTTTAATGTGTGGAAGGCCGAGTATCCTTAAATAGGCATATAAATCACCTATTACTCTCGGAAATAGCACAAAAGAATTTTCAAATAAAGCAAAAAAACCTTGGCGTCATCATTGATAAAGATCTTTCCATGACAAGCCACGTGAATAACACCATACAATCTATGTACATAGAAATTTTTTTAAAAAGCAAAATTCGTAATTTAATACCGAAGCATATAGCAGAACTTTTAATTAATTCCCTGGTTTTATCTAAATTGGACTATTGTAACTCCCTTTGGGCGAATTTAGCTAAAGACAAAATTAGCAAACTTCAGGTTGCTCAAAATAACGCAGCCATGCTCATTGTACGCAATAACAAAAAAAAAATACCCGTCAGCAACTCTTCTTCTCGTGAGTTACATTGGCTTCCTGTGGAAAAAAGAGTTGCCTATAAGATTTGTTCTGTTGTCATCAAATCCCTAAGCACGAACAGTCCCTCCTATATTAAAGACCTTCTAAACATATATGTCCCCAATAGAAACTTGAGGTCAAGCAATGACCAATCAATCCTTGACAAACCTAAGCCATTGCGTAAAATAGGTGAACAGTCTTTTCAATTTTCGGCCCCCCATTTTTGGAACTCTCTCCCATCACACGTGAGATGCTGGGATTAGTTGACAACGTTCAAATCTCGCTTAAAGTTTTATCTTTTTACGTCATAATGTTGCAATATTATTTTCATATTTTGTTGTTGTTAAATTGAATTCGTATCACGTTTCCTTCACACTTGTCTCACTGTAATATGTTTTGTTTTTTTATCACTGTAAAGCGCTTAGAGCCTGTGACAACGGGATAAAGCGCTTTATAAATGCCATTTACTATTATTTCCTTTGAAATTCGATTATAACCAGGGTTTTAGGCTTATACCGACGTTCCACTCGGATTTCGACGAAATTGCCCATGTAATACAGTCTCGAGTAAAATATTGGGTCAATAAATATGTAAATAAATAAATGAATAATGATCGGTTTATTAATCGATTGATTAATTATCGAGGACAATTGGGATAATGATAATACTCAGCACGGGGAATGAAACGTCATTGTTTTTGCGGTACTCGGCTGATATTGTGTGACCAGAGTAGGTTTCAACGATTAATGATACCGAATGTTGCGATGTCGTGGAAATTAGCCATTCTGGTACACGAACAGTCCTGTATTTTGTGTACTTAAGGCATGAATGTGTGTGTGTGTGTGTGTGTGTGTGTATGTGTGTGTGTGTGTGTGTGAGAGAGAGAGAGAGAGAGAGAGAGAGAGAGAGAGAGAGAGAGAGGCGCTTTGAAAATCAATTTTAAATCAATCAAATGATGAATATCCTGTTTACCGATTTAAAAAATGTATTTATTCATTTATTGATATTGTCTGATGGTGTTTTTCTCTTGAAATTTCTATTTCAGTCATAAATCACAGGATACAACGAAAGTGAAAGAATACAGTCATAACAAATAATGTCACATTCGTTTTTGTTATTAAAGTCTTGCTGACACGTCAGGGAATGGAGTTTCTAAGAATAACGAATAACTTCATGCATGAAGACGATCTTTAGACTAGGGTTGCCAGTTTGGCATTTTAAATGCCAGATTCCAAAAATCTGGCATTTTTGAAAACCGTTTGGCATTAGAAAAATCATTTGGCATTTGGCATTTTCATTTGGCATTTTCTTTTCTTGTATATTATACTTCAAATGACACCTTTTCTTAATTATTTCTAAACGCGTAAAAACAAACATCTTCATATTTCTTTTTCATTCTTAAAATCCAACCGTGGTGTAGTGGTTTAGCACTCCACTTAGTAGTCAGTAGGTAAATAATTACCCCAACAGGAAATTTAGTATAATTCAAAAAAAAAAAAAACAAACAAAAAAAAAAAAATAAAAGAAAAAGAAAAGAAAACACGCAAGCCACCAGGATATGATAGTAAATTGTCTATCAAAAGTGAGTAGTTTTCTTAGTGGGGGTGGGAGTCAACAGACTTTGGCATCTTTTTGAGTGTTTTGGCATTTTTTGAGTCTTCCCCTGGCATTTTGTTGAAAAATAATCTGGCAACCCTTCTTTAGACTCATAGGGTTGTTGTAATAAAGGGGTAAAAAGAAGTTTGTAGAGTTTGATCGGTTTTCATTTACATAATGCTATCGAGCAACAGACACTTATGATTCGGTAAGTTTAGTGTCCATCATTTAACTAAATTTCTTATTCTTACCTGTTTTCTGTGCCCATTGTGGCGTGTATAAAATGTCTAATAAATTTACTACTTACTGCACATTTGGAAACATCTCTTGTAAGCAGACGCCAAAAGTTTACCGACCGGCGACCTTCGACCCACGCTTTGGCTTTTCATTTTCCACTCTCTTACCGGTGTTCGAAGTGATCTGTGCAACCACTCTTGTGGCTTGTCTTTGTTATCTTTAGGTCTTGTATTATTGTTACTTTGCTGTAGATTACCTAATGGCCTCACATCAGAATTTGCCTGATCATAGTTGACCCCTGCAACGATTGCTCACGATCCTCCCTCACGCCACTTGCCACTTGTCGGTCCGGTACCCTAGTCAGAAGATAGTGACTTGTCATTATTGAAGGCTTTGCCTACTGACTCAGTCTCCATTTTGATCCCTGTTGGTAAGTTGTCTTATCTTCTTTTTTTCCGCGCAAGTGAGTTTTAAAAAATTTTGATTCTTGAATTTGTAGGGTGATTTTGACTTGATACAAGTCTCTAACTCTAGTGTGAGATTGTGATTGTGAGCGCGTCGAGGTATAGGCTGGTGAGTCGATGGTGTTAGTGAGTGTGAGTGTTAGGTTAGTGTTGCATTTTTTAAAAATCAAATCAAACAATATCTAGCAATAGCCATTAGACTCATGGAGTGGAGTTAATCCTCATTTCAGGAGGCCTTCCGAAAGCTCCTACATCCCCAGTATTCTTTTTTATAATTCTAGTAGGGGGTTTGGCTTGGGAGGGGGGAGACTTTTATTTAAAAATTTAAGTTCCCCCCCCCCCCTACTAGAACATTATAAAAAAAAACAAGAATACTGGGGATGTAGGAGCTTTTGGAAAGCCTCCCCTCATTTCTAGAGCGCGAAACTGACAATGACACAATTGCTTGTTACCCGACCCTGCCTTTGGGAAGGACCGACGTGGGGAGTCCTTCCGAAAGCTCCTCGTGCTAAGGGAAACAACTCAAATATTCCCTCAACTAACTCAAAGAAAAAATAAAACCTAGTACCACTAAATGATCCTAATAGGAAAAAACAAACACCCTAGCTCCTTTATTAAGACTTATGACTAACCCTAGAAAAAAAATCCTCCGAACTCGAGCAAACCCAAATAGAAAAAAAAAACCTAGGACTGCTTTCTCTAAACGTCAAAAAACAAAATGGTGACGGAAAACCAAAACAATGGTCATAATAGGAAAGTTTAAACTTTCACTAATCTATTCTAGAGTTTTTAAAAAGCTACCATATATTGACAAATTGAATAAATAAATGCATGACAACAGATCCACGGTGAAAATACAAATTGAAAGAAATTCCAGTTCAAGGAGCTTTCAGAAGGTCTTTCCCGATGTGCACTTATTTGACTGATAATCCAATTCCTTTCTTATGGGTAGGTACTTTGGTATAAAACAAAAATTCAAATTGGTTTGAGCTCAATGAAACCTACACTCGAACGCGCAAATCTCAAAATCACGGAAATCTCAAACTCGGTACAATTCCCTGTTTTAATCCCTCTATTCCGTCAGTATTGGCAACACGAAAATCTTGAACACTTTCCGGGACCAACACGGAAATCTCGAACAAACTGGACATTCCCTTGAGGTCCATTGGAATTTTATTTTTTTTATTATTTTTTTTTTTGCGAATTGTTTGTGTTGAACGGAAATATGAAAGATGCCATTACTCTCCCTGTAGTGCTAAGTGTCAGTTAATGTGTTACGCGTGTGTGCATGTGGCATATATTATGTGTATATGTGTGTGTCTGTGTGTGCATGCTGAACTGAGGGGGAATTGCGAAGCATGTTTGACACACCACTACATCACTCCATCGTTATCACCAGTACCATAGCAAAATGACCAGTATTGTTGGGATGGGAGACTAACAAGGCAGTTATTGCCTTAGGCAGTAACTGTTACGTATTAAAATGATACAAACAATTAGGGGTGGGAAGGTGGGGTGAGAGCAATGCCCTCCCTCTCTTAAGCCTGCTATGGGTTAGAAGGAAGAGCATGAGGGTGTTAAGTGAGGAGTGATAGTGATTTTAGGTACCTAAGTTGTGCTGAGTGTGTACTCGACAAAGCGATATGCTGGCTTAGTCTTTTTATCAAGCACACATAGTAGGAATTGTCATTCTATTTCTGTAATTGTTCTATTTCTGTAATTGAACAAGACAAGATGCACTAAACGCAACACCAGTGAAAACTCTCTTCAATAATTTTGTAAAAGATGGCCGAGAAAAGGAAATTGAATTGTCTCACTATCAACTCTTGACAGAGTTCACAATAACGGAGAGTTATCATTATAATATGACTTTTATCAAGACCACCCACATTTACCTCCCTCATATCCTCTGTGAAATACTCAACACGGAAAATCGAAAAAACAAATCTCGAGATTTCCGTGCTCGAATGTATATCACTATAATAAAGTGCTTTTCAACACAATTCTAATGATACCAAAATTGTGAAAATCTGATTGCAGAAGAAAAGTAATGTTAGTTTATTAAAGGCTGAAAAATGTTCTTTTGTTTGCCTTTTCTTATTTACTGACGGACATTGTGACCTGAAACTGTTTCATGGTGGATAGTAACCATCATTTGGATTTCAAAACTAGCCTAAAATGGCTGCTAAGATTTGAGTTTGAATAAGGATTTTGCTAGAACGAATTTCAGGGATGTGGTATACAACTTTGCCCTGAATTTAATTTTATTAAAAAGTTAAGATGTTAAATCTCGTGTTTTCACTGGAATTTTGATTTACCAATTTCTAATTTTTAAATTATCCACAACTAAATTATACCCTATTTTATCCAAGACCAAAAGATATACTAAATTGTCATTGATTTAAATATAAACAACACTAAATGATAGGGTAATTCCTCCTGGGGAAAAATAAGACATAAATAATTAAAATCCATCCATAAACAAGAAATCTATGAAACTTTTTCTGAGACCCATCACTCAATAGTCCAAATAATCAGGTCACATCGTGACTCAGTGGTACAGTCTTTGCTTCTTAACCGAAAGGTACCGAGTTCGATCACCCGCCACTGCGCTGTTAACAAGTCACCTCTCCCTTGTTCAATTTGCAGCGCTGCACTGCGGCTGACGCCTGGGTTATTCCAGTCTCCCCTTGGAATAAACCCTCGAGAAAATTTTCCCCTATGGGATGAATAAAGGGAATTTTATTTATTTATTTACTAGGCCATTTATCAGCTCACTGCTGGAGTGCCAAATGGACGTTTACCAAAGTACCTATTATGGGTTAATTATTGTAATGGAAATCTCAAAAAATGACGCAAAATATTGTCCATTACAGCAATGATTAAGTAGGCCAATAAGTGGGTTCGGATGTCAGACCTGCATGTTTATGTACACGTTGGGAAGGACGCTAGTATCACAAACTAGCTCAATTTTCTTTTCCAACAGATCTGACACCCAGCTATCAATAGACACCCCGATAGCCATGCCTCTCAACAGTGATCATAATGTAAACAATAGCAGTGATTGGCAAACCTAGCAAACTACACAGTTTTTAATATTGATGTCATCTGTCTAAGTAAAATGCACACTGTTCTACTGCTTGATCAATAGAATCAACACAGAAAACCATTGTGTGTTTTAAATTATATTATATGATCGAGAAAATCGTGTTATAATTGTTACCCTTTTTGCGGTATAAAAAGAACAAAAAATGGACAGAGAGAGGTTGATATTCACGTTATTATTGTTTATAAACAACCAATTATGTAAGTCCAAGCATGTGTGAAGATGTGTAAAATCCATGTTTTAACTGATCAAAATTCAACTGGAGGTCAGGGTAATATATAGTAAATAATGCAGTCGAACTTTATAAGGCGGCCACTCATGGAACCCCGCAAAATTGTCCGTGTTAGACAGTTGGCCACCTGGTACAAGTCATAGTTCAGTTCAACTTTTGCTTTTTTATAGTGCTCAAAGCACTTTTACAAAGGGTCCCTGGCCAACAGCAACACTTAACATGTGGGACGTGATATGACGGACGCCTGTTAGGCGATATTACAATTTTATTGGACAGAGACACCGCTGTTAATGGCCAGGTACTCAATTTACACCTGAGTACGTGAGACAATGAGTAAAGAGCCTTTTCCAAGGACTCAACTATACTCCGAGTGAGGCTTGAACCCAGGACCTTCCGATCAGAAAGCGAGTGTCATACCACAAGACGCATAGCTGCACAGTTACATTTTATATCAATTATTTATTTCATCACTAGACATGAGACTCAGTGGTTTTCTCTTTTTTTTCTCTCTCCGTCTCCCTCTCTCTCTCTCTCTCTCTCTCTCTCTCTCTCTCTCTCTCTCTCTCTCTCTCTCTCTCTCTCTCTCTCTCTCTCTCTCTCTCTCTCTCTCTCTCTCTCTCTCTCTCTCTCTCTCTCTCTCTCTCTCTCCCTCTCTCTCCTCTCTCTCTCCTCTCTTCTCTCTCTCTCTCTCTCTCTCTCTCTCGCTCTCTCTCTCTCTCTCTCTCTCTCTCTTCTTTTTATCCTCCTTCCCTCTCTTCCCTTTTCCTTCCTCTATTATTATTATTACTTGTTCCTGCATACTTTGCTCTTTATAATCTAAACAAGATAAAACAAACACAACAATTTTTACAATTTAAGGAAAGGACTTTTTTACATTTAATCCAAAATTTATCATGTGTACCATACTATCAATTTGTTTCTCAATTGACAACGCACATTCTATAATAGACCAACTTACTTACTTAGGCTGCCCCTTGGGGTGCCCAACTTGAGCCACAAGTCTTCGCCATTCTGTCCTGTCCTCCATAAGTCTATGCAGCTCCCGGGTGTTGTCCATTCCTGTGTCATCTAGCAGACAGTCAGTGTACACCAATATTTTTTTCAAATTTGATTATGAAACCGTTCTACCACCTACCATAATTGAGATCAGGTCAACAGATTGTAACTTACTGTTACTGTAAGAGGAATGCAATAACTGATTTTCTCTTGTTCTCATTATCAATAAAATTCGGTTTGTTTTCTTTTTAAATGGAAACAGCACATATAAGCTTTGTCTTTATTTTATTCTGACTTGTGACATTTTTTTCCTGCAGATTTCTGACAACTAAGTCATGAGTGAGATTAAAATGGCCAATGTTCATGTTGAAAGCCCTAATGTGAAGTACACGACAAACTTCATTGAGAGTCAGTATGAATACCACACAACTCGTGTGAGAAAGGATGGCCTCTCTTTCATTGCCACCCCAGAAGTTACCAAGTATATTTTTAGAACAGGTCGCCAGGTGCCCAAGCTTGGTGTGATGATAGTTGGATGGGGTGGCAACAATGGAACTACTGTCACGGCTGCAGTCTTGGCTAATAAGAAAGGTCTATGCTGGAATACAAAGGAAGGAAACCAATTAGCAAACTATTTTGGCTCTCTGACCCAGGCCAGCACTGTGTCATTGGGACGAGGACAAGATGGGGAGGTCTACGTGCCCATGAAAAGCATCCTACCCATGGTTGATGCCAATGATATTGTGTTTGATGGTAGGCTTTTTAAATGTTCTTATTAAATTCCTCTTTAACTTAGTATTTCTACTCAAATGATATGATAGACCACTTAAGTAGAATGTTATTGTAGTACCTGCTTTTTTAAAAAATTGGGCTCAATTACTGTTCCAAATGACTTTAAAAATGTATTATTCATCATTCTTTTACTATTTTCTCATGATCATATTTCCATTTGAAAAAGATTTACTCCAGTCACAATCTCTACCGTTTGCTTGCTCTAATTTAATTAATTAAACATTTTTGAGGTAGGTACATATGTATATCCAAGTGATTCAACAATGAAGAAAAAACACTAAGACCATCATTTGTAAAACAAACAAAAAATTTATATAAAGGAAGATTTAATGATTTGATATTTTAGAATAACATTTTTACTTTTATTTCAAAAAAAAAATTCCTTATGCATAGGTGCATTTTTTTTAATTTGCATTAATTAGAAATGGCCATTTTTTATATCTTTTCTTTTTAAAGAAAAAACTTTTTTATTAACTTAGTGTGGACTAAGATTATGAAAAAGAAATCAAAACAATTTTTAAAAAAGTAACTTTGTAAATATAATTCACAGGATGGGATATATCATCAATGAATATTGGCGATGCCATGAAAAGAGCTAAAGTGTTGGATTATGACCTTCAGCGACAAATTCATCCAGAACTTTCCAACCTGAAACCCAGACCATCCATTTACATCCCGGACTTCATTGCTGCCAACCAGCAGGAAAGAGCAGATAACATTTTGTCAGGCTCACTTGAAGACATGGTTCAACAAATCAGGAATGATATCCGTGACTTTCAGTCAAAATCCAAAGTTGATAAGGTCAGTTTGAGTTACTTAGTAAGGAAATTTTGGAAAAAATAGATTGCATTTACATAGTGCTTATCTACGGTAAGCATCATGCTCTGAAATTGTACAATTTAGGGGGGGGGGAATCTGTTGATAAAGGAGCAGCTTGCATTTAGCACATAGGAAGAGTTTTACAGCCAGTTAGATGCTAGTACAATAATTGTTCAAAGGCAACTCTACTGCCATAAAGGGGAACCGCCAAATTTAAAACTTTCATCTTGGACCTAATTTAGGTTGTGAGTTTAGGACTGTTCCGCTACATCACAGCTATACTGCAATACCTGTCACAACACTTGTGGTATGCTCTAAATATCACACAGGCAGTTTACTTGAATATATGGAGAATTCCTTTTGTTTTGAATGCAATTTACAATAACTCTAAAGCTTTTTTTCAAAGAGATTAAATCAATATCGTTCTCTAAATTATTATATGTGGATTGTCAAATCAGCTTTTTCTTGCATAGGCTTCCAAAGTCCCAATGATATTATTATCAGTGCTGATGGTGACAAAAAGTGAAAAACGAGGAAAATATTAAAATATTTCTTTAACCGGTTAATTGCTGGGCTCTAGAAAAACTCATATTTTAAAAATTGGCCTCAAAAGCTGTCCTTCAAATATCGATCAATTTAAATGATCGTCATTTTGGCACAAACTCTCAAACCTGGGAGTGAAGGAAGACTTGGCGAAGTCAAAGTTTGAGAGGTTTTGCCAATAGATGGATATTTTAATGACGAGTTTTCTGGCCAATTTTTTTAATACATGGTTTTCCAGAGTCCGGAAGTTAACTGGTTAAGCCTCATTTTTACTGCATTAACCTCCACTTTTAGTACAAGTGAGATGATAAATTATCATTGATGCTATAGTTGTGCGGCTATGTGGTCTTGTGGTATGACACTCGCTTTCGGTTCGAAAGGTCCTGGGTTCGAGCCTCGTTTGGCACATAGTTGAGTCCTTGGAAAAGGCTCTTTACTCACTTTCTCTCACCGTACTCGGGTATAAAATGAGTACCTGGCCGTTAACAGCTTTGTTTCTGTCCAAAAAATATTGTAATATCGCCTAAGAGGCGTCGTGTCTCATTCTACTTGTTACGTGTTGCTGTTGGTCAGGGACACTTTGTAAAGCGCTTTGAGCACATTTAGTGGTTATTGCGCTATATAAAAGCTCAATTTTTTTTTTTAACAGCTCAGTAGTTAACTTGTGGAGAGTTGGAAACTGCACCTATTTGTTCCACCAACATCAGCTCTCTCACTGCCAATAGATAGTATGCGCTTGGCTAAGCTCATAACATTACCATCCGGAAGTATAACGGACCAACACACAAAACTGTGTGTATCCATGAATGTTTATAGTATAGTCAGGTTATTACAGTTCAGTGAGCATTACTCATAAAACGCGGATGGCAAAAAACAATAACTAAGACCTGAGTGATGTCATCTTCGAACTATCTATACATTTGACTGGGGGGAAATGTATTTTTTTTAAAGGAGGAAATTTCTCATCTGACCCCAAAATCGCGGATTTCTGCGGATCAAAGGAAAACCATCAGCATTAATTTATCATTATTATCATCATCATTATTTTTACTTTCATTATTATTATTATTATTATTATTATTATTATTATTATTATTATTATTATTATTATTATTATTATTATATTATTATTATTATTATTATATATATTATTGTTATTCCAAAACTTTAGGTAATTGTAATCTGGAGTGCCAACACAGAGAGATTTGCAGATTTGAGGCCAGGCCTCAATGACACAGCACATTCACTTCTGGCCAGTATCAAGGCTGGTAACTCGGAGATATCTCCTTCAACCCTCTTTGCTGTTGCCTCCATCTTAGAGGGTGTCACATACATCAATGGGTCACCACAAAACACATTTGTACCTGGTAGGTATCAACACGGTCCATTGATCATTTTGAGTCAAGTAAGATGTTGTTTTGGATCTAACATTACAATGTCTTTGGTATTTTTGTAGGTTCTTTTTAAGAATATTATCATTTAAAGTAGTCCACCAGAGCTAATGCCAGTTTACATAGATTGTCAATATCAATTGCTTGCTTCCCTATGGATAGAATGCCAGTCTGTACTTTCTGCCAGATCTTGCAGACCCAACTACCCAATCACTGCTGGTTTGACAGTGGAGCCAGAATAAAATCTCAACTGTACCCTGAATCTATATCCGTCCCTTTGTGTGTGAAGCAAGTGCTCTATCAACTGAGCCCCCTATCATTATCATCATGCTATCATGCTGAACAATTATAATCTGGTCAAATATAATCTTGATTTGACAAGGGTCTTATCAACAAAATAAATAACACTTGTGAGATGAACTTGGTCAAAAGTGTTTGGTGTATCACTTGAATTACTGTTTATAGGTCACCTACATCTCTCTCTCTCTCTCTCTCTCTCTCTCTTTCTTTTTTTCTTTTTTTTTCTTTCTTTTTTTTCTTTCTTTCTTTCTTTCAACACCCCCCCCCCCACTTAATGCTTCTCCATAAACACGTATCAAGAAGTGAAGATAAAAAATACATAGACTGAAAAGCAAAAACAAAAGAAGACAACAAATTATCATAATTTGGTGTTGTTACCTGACTCTATAGGTAAAAAAGTAAATCAGGTCAAGTGTAGGTTTGGTGACTCGTCCCATCTGTTGTGTGAAATCAGCTGGTGATAAAAGCAGTTTGTTGAGGACCAGAAATGTTTGACTTATTTCTATAGATATGGCCTTTTCAGTAATGGTCCATTGATGCATAAAATAAAGGCAAAAATGTTACTCACACTGCAAGAAATTGAAACATTTTGCAGATCAGTTGATGCTAATGACAAAAGTATTCATCAAAACTTGTCACCATCAATAGGAATAGTCACTCAAAGATATCAATTATAAAACATCATTTTGCTTTGAATTGTATCCCTTAACGGAAAAACTGAATTTCTGTAAATCATAACATAACCTGAGACCTAATATGTTAAAAGAAAGAAAGAGAGAGAGAGAGAGATAGATGTAGGTGACCTATTTAAAACAGTAATTCAAGTGTTACACCCCAGAGCAGTAAATAGTAATGGGATTCAAAGATTTTATTGTCCACTTAATGAAAATGATAAGATATTAAATCAAGATAAAGTAAAATCAAGCCTAGCCGGTAAATCACAAGGCTAAAATTAGTTTCAGAAAGTAATAGAAAAAAATCTCTATTTTTTAAATATATTTTTTTTGTATTCTAACTTCCTTTGAATTACATATAAAAATTCATGGCTTAAATTATTTGTCCTGTTTGTTTAACACAATAGTGATCCCTTTCTTAAGCATTAAAAACATAAATTTCAGACCTGCAACTTCACAAACAATCAGTATGAGACGTAAAAATATCTAATGCAGGGTCCCCAGTCAAAACTTGATTCAGCCCCCAATGTCGCATAGCTCCCAGTCTGGTACATCAGTTGAGAGGGAGTTTGGGATGATAATAAAGGAGATGTGGCTAAAATATGAGAGACTGCAGTTTTACTGACCCAAAGTTTTACTGCAAGCTGGGTTAAAAAAAAAAGGGGGGGGGGGGGGGGGGGGAAGAAATCATGATCATTGCAGAAAATAAAATGGAATACATATTTCAATGATTCTTAAAGGGAAATAAACAGTTAATAAAGTTTATCTTCATAAGCATTTCATTTTCTGATTGAATGTCTCATTATAAAAGATGTTGATTCAATATTGTTTTTACTTAACAAAAAAATGTATCTCTGTAATAAATAGTGAAGTATGAATAAGAAGATTTAAAATATATTCCACTTTTACAAGCATAATTTTATGCAAATCCTCAAAACAGCATGAAATGTATTGGTGAAAAAAGGGTGTCATATATACAAGTGACATCTAATATAGAAATGATTAAAAATCAACTTAAGATGGCTCCAATCAACCAAATATTACATTTGTTCCCGGCTGGCACCCTGCTTCTAATGGTTGGGTTATTCACCCAATTCTGCTACAATTATGTTGACACGATGTGCTAATGATAATGACTTTCCTGAGAAGAGGAGTGGAGAAAGATAATTACTTTGGGAAATCGGTATGAAAATCGGGAACAGGTAAATGAATAAAGGCCTTAAAAATTGGTATGAACAGCAGGTTTGAAATTTGAGTTGAATTCAGTGTAGATAACAAGTACAAATTATTTGATCATTTTGTACGATAGACTTACACATTGTTTTCTGTTTACCAGGATTGTTTATCATGATTAAGTGAATGATAAATATGAAAAATTTTAGTGGGATGAGCACATTATTAACCCATTGGTGGCCAGGCATAATCTGAAAAAATGTCTCTTGCAGACTATGCGAGGGGAGATAACTCTTCCAAATTTCATAGTGCACTTCATTAAAAATTCATTGCAAGAATGTGAGGCATGCCAGAAACAAAATTAATGCTGTTTTGGAAAGAAGAATGAATGGCCTTTAATTTGATGTATTGTTTTGGGCTATTTGATTTATATTTTGATTTGAACAAAAAAATTTTAAATTTGAAAAATATGTAATAATATTAAAACACATGAAATCCATTGTCAATGTCATCAAAATTCGCATCTAACTCAACCTCAATGTCTGATTCAGTGTCTGAATGAGCACTATCATCGTCACTATCCAATAAAAAAACAGTGATCACGCCCGAGAATTGAGGAATTCAAATGCCATTCCAGCAACAACAAAAAAAGGACATTACCACAACCGATTTGGTCGACAAACTTAAAAAAAATCACAGCAGACAAACGAATTGAGATAAAAACGATCGGGAAATTTATAGTTTCACTTTCACTCTTTTCTCTACTTTCGTTTTCTAAATAAAAAGAAGTGGTTCTACACACAATTTAGTTTACGGGTTCAAAGATGCTGGGTACCTGACGAGCGATATCGGGCGATTAGAACTGTTTGAGATGTTTTTTGAGCGGGTGATTTGGGCCGCATTGGGTTATTGCATGATTAGTTAAGAACTTGTTGGTTTAAATTTTGTAGGCTTAGTATCCAGCGACGAGCTTAAAAACTGCAGATGTGAATTTTTCTTATACATTACGGCATTTTATCTTTCATTTACCCATCTGTTCACTAAAATGTTTTTCATTTATTCACCATTTCATCTCTATCTCATCCATCTACCATTCACTCAGCCGCTGCTCATTCATAGATCCATTATCTTCATATCCACTAATCCATATATCATCTCATCTGATTTTGTTTCTTAAAATTTAATATCCCCTCCTTCCCCCCACCCCCTCCCCCTCCCACAATCTATCTACTTGTCCATTAAATCATTAACCCATTCCCACGCCCACTGCAGTTGGAATCCATTCACTGAGTTGTCCTCCTTCATCTATCCATCAACCGCCATCCATCCATCTATTCATTCATCCATTCACTCATCCATCCATCCATCAATCATAATTCATCCATTGACCTACCCATTCATCCGTCTATCTCCCTATCAGCCCATCCATCCTTTCACTTACTAATTCATCAAACACATTCACACACCTACTGATCTGATCCACTCATTAATTCATTCACCAATCAATCCCCAGGCGTAATAGAGCTGGCCCAACAAAACAATGTGTACATCGGAGGTGATGATTTCAAGAGTGGTCAGACCAAGATAAAGTCTGTCTTAGTTGATTTCCTTGTCAGTGCAGGGATAAAACCAGTGTCTATTGTCAGCTACAACCATCTTGGTAATAATGATGGCAAGAATCTCAATGCCCCTAAAACATTCAGGTCCAAAGAGGCAAGTCATTTTTTCCCCTTTGTATGCACAATTTTTTGGTGTTACAGTGACTATTTGTTTTTTTGTTTTGTTTTTTTCCACATTTTGCCAAAATTCTTTATCAATTATTATTGTTTTCATTAATTCAACAAGTGAAATAGAATCTAATTTTCACAAGGATGCAGCTATTACATCATGCATATTCTGATATTTTTTTTTTTTCTCTTGGCATTTTCCAGATTTTTCAAATCCCCAACTAAAAATTGTGCTGTTTATACAGCTGAGTTTTGGGAGAATGAAGTGCCTATTCTCAGTAGTACTGCGAATAATGATCTCAGTAGTAGTCTTTGAATATTAGTCTTTGTCCCCTCACTGAACGTAATACTATTTTCTTTTCAAAATGGCGTGTTGAAGAAAAGGAGGGATGATTGAAACATTTTGTGTGACTAAGAATTGAGATTTTGATCTTTTCAACTTCTCCTTCAAGTCTGAAACTTGACAAGATCGTGTTTTGTTTTGTTTTTGTTACCCCAATCCAATCCATGAAAATGTCCCTGTCCCCACCTCCCCGACTTGATTCTTGATCATTCGTTCACATCTTGAAATCTATCGGCTTCTCTGTCAGATTGCTTTAATGAGAATAGTTCCGTCCCCATTCATTGTATTATTTACAGTTAAGTATATTTTAGAAGTTCCAGGATTCTCTCTCTCTCTCTCTCTCTCTCTCTCTCTCTCTCTCTCTCTCTCTCTCTCTCTCTCTCTTCTCTCCCCCTCTCTCACTCCCTCCCTCTCTCTCTCTCACATACACACACACATACACGCACTCGCCGTTGCTCATGACTCACATCTCAGTGCTCCTGCATTTAATAGAAGTTACCATCCTTAGGTCAACACCACTTCATTATTACTACTACTACAGCAACCTCCACATCGTTATCAAAACTATAGCAACCACCACCACCTTTACATCATCATCATCATCCTCCTCGTCATCATTGCTATCACTGCCACTACTAGAACCACATCATCATCATTACTACCACTACCACAGCTACCACATCATTAAAACTACAGCAACCACCCCCACCATTGCATCATCATTATCTTTATAGTCATCATCACCATCTACCACTACTACATCATCACCACCACCACATCAACACCACCATCACTACACAACAACAGACACCAGTCATCGTCAACAAAACGCATAATAATAATAATAATAATAGTAATAATTTTTTTAAAATTAATTTTATAAAAAAACAAACAAAAAAAGTAAATTATAATAATAATGTAGTTTATTTATATTTTCCGCACAATCCTCTATACAATAAAGCTCCAGGCTCATAGGCTACTACTGCAACTGAAATGAAAGATATCTACTATTTGCAGTAACCGTACTACTGTGAACAACGAATACGAATGCTATCTACTATTCGCAGTACTATTGTGAATAGAGGTGGCCATGGGAGAATTTGTGCTCATCAGTATATATGAGGCGCTCTAAAGAAAATAGTCCACATGCCAGTGGAAGTACTTTTGAAGCATGGCTTTAAAAAGGTGTTTTGGGATGAAAATTGGGATTTCCCAATTATACGATAGTTTGTTCATTTCTGCACACTTTTACTTAAATTTTTCAAAATTTAAGGGCACATTAAGCGTTGAAATGATGTTTAGTAAACTTTTTAGCTGTTTTTCTTCAAATTGTCTACCAATAACTCAATTTCATGTGTACCATTTCCCTGAAGTGCCTCACATATCGATGTCTTTCAACACTTTGTACATTGGACATACATTCTGTGCTTTCTCTAACATTTTTTCTCACAGTTATCATTAAATTACTGATGGCGATGATGACTGATCTTGCCTCATCTCAACTTTTACAAAAATTAACATTCGAGATTCAAAGATGAACAAATTGCTTTATATTTATAAGGAACTTTTCAAGTTCAAGCCATCTTCAACCAAGAGCAAACACCTGTAATACCATAAAGCCTGGATTCCAGAGTACAAAAGTCTGCAGTATTTCATTATTTTGAGGATTTTCTGTGTTAATTTTATCCAATACTTTTACGGTCCATAATGTCCAGAAACTCAGTACTTTGTTTGTATTATTTGACAGTCTTTTTTTTTCTCAATTAGGCGAAAAATGATGCAATATCTTTTGAAAACTTTAGAAAAAAGCCTTAGGGTACTGAGACAAAGCAAGACTGATTAAAAACACTTATGCAAACAAAGCTGTGGCAATGTTATTCCACCATCAGTTTGTTTCCCGTTATTTTATTCCACAAGACAATAACACAATATTTCAACCATACTTATTTCTGTTTCAATTAGGAAGGTCCTGATAGTTAAGTTCATGGTGCAGTCTCTACTCACGAGCAAAGTAACTAATTTCAAATCATTGTCAGTAACTGCGTCTGATAGAGCTGGTGCAAAGTACTTTCAATAGACTAGTTTCCTTTTCAAGGGTAGCAAGTACAGAACTCCCCATTTAACAAAATTGGAATTAATTCTGCCTTTATTAATGGCTCTGAAAAGACTACTTAAGTTTCCATCACTGTTTTTGCTGCATTAAAGAGGTGTACAGTTTAAACTGAGGTTCCTAACCTCCCATAGTGGGCAGGGGGGTACATACTGTGTCTTCTATCCCCTTATATCTGTTTTCCAACATGTTTTCTGTCTTTGTCTTGGAATGAGATTACTTGGTTTTGTCCTGGCCCTGGCCCGAGTCCTAGCTGGGAGGGAAACAGTCAAATGCATAGTTATTGTTTTGGGAGATGATATTTTTTTTCCTTGTAAATCATCTCTCTGTTATGTACTATTATATTTGTTATTTTGAATTTATAATGTAAGCGTATTCCTCTTTGTTGGATTTTGTGCTTGTCCGGATGAGACTTATAGGTGATCTCAAACTAAGTACATTGGTGGTATGCTGTTGGAATCTACATCTGATCCCTATTTGTTCCCAGTTCCCCTTTGTCTTACTTTCTCTTGGGTGCTTTAATTATAATTCTAGAACTTTTTACTATCCCATTTTCTTCCTTTTTACTGGCGCTGATATAACCTAAATGTGTTGCAAGCGCTGTAAAACCCTTAAAAACAAAAAAACAAAAACAAACAGTTTAAACCATCTGTACCATATGTAAGGGTTTATGAATTTTATATTTTAAGAGATTTTCGTATATTATTGTTATACTTTTCTTTAATTTTTAGATTTCCAAGACAAACGTCGTTGATGACATGGTCAACTCCAACAACATTTTGTACCAACCTGGTGAAAAACCAGACCACTGTGTGGTGATTAAGTATGTGCCACAGGTTGGTGACAGCAAGAGAGCCATGGATGAGTACACCTCCCACATCATGATGGGTGGTCACAATACCCTTGTCATACACAACACATGTGAAGACTCACTCCTCGCCGCTCCTCTCATTCTTGACCTTGCAATTATAGCAGAGCTATGTGAAAGGATAGAACTTCGTAAAGAGGAAGAGAAGGATTTCCATAGATTTAATTCAGCATTGTCTATTTTGAGCTTTTTGTGCAAGGCTCCCTTGGCTCCAAGAGGCACGCCGGTGGTAAATGCATTCTTCAAACAGCGTGCGTGTATAGACAATATATTCCGTGCTTGCATAGGGCTGCCACCTATACATAATATGGGCCTTGAGTATAAACAGGAAGTCGTTCCACAAGAATTAATGCATGATGATAAAGTAAATGTTGGGTCTTCTGTCAAACCGTCATTGCATCATACAAAGTGCATCCCTGAAATTGCTGGAAATGATGGGTTAGATTCTAATGGTTTAGGTAGCAACCATGTGACCAATGGAATCAGTGTTCATGTGACCAATGGAGTCAATGGTCATGTGATCAATGGAATTAATAGTCATATGCCTAATGGAATCGGTGACCATGCTACCAATGGAGTCAATGGTCATAAGGCTGCGTTATAACAATGATTTAGTTGTTGTCAATAATTATTTAAATCAATAATGGAAGGGAAAACATTTCAATCACTCTTACTGTAGTGGGTATTACAAATTTGTCCATTTATTGAGGAAATGTGAAAAGTGTGAATGTTTTGAATCGAGAGTTTGAAGTGTTTGATGTGGGTTTAGCTTTGGTATTTATTTACACTATTCTAACTTTTTACAATATATTCAAAAGAATAATATAATTCAAAACATATCATTTAATACTGATCAAAGAGATAAATATGAAAAATTGTGAAGTGTTTTGAGCTTATGATGAAATCATGGAAATTACCCTTTATAATTTGTTCATGCTTAATTTATTTACATTTAATTTATCTAAATTGTATATTTTACTCCACATATATATATAAAAAATGATTTGATATTATGATTCAGATGAATTGGTCACTAGTTTTTGATTATGTCACTTTGTGAGAATGTTATCTTTGGACTGATGTAGGAAAAATTTCCTTCCAAAGTGTTTTAGTGGATCTTCTTCTTCTTCTTCTTCTTCGTTCCTCTGATGGACATCTATGGCTGCAGTCCGATATCTGCTATGAAGTCTGTGGTCCGCTTTAGGTCCTCAGCCTCACCATAGAGCTTTGTGTTGAGTGTTGTAGGGGTGACCCAGTGGTTCGAACGTTGCACGTTGTATAATGGGCAATCCATAAGCACATGTAAAGTGGTTTCATGGTCGGTTCCACATGGGCAATAAGGGGTTGTTCCAATACCTAGCTTTGTAAACATATGTCCTCTTAGTCTATTGTGTCCTGTTCGGAGGCGGAATAGAGTGACTTGGCTACTTCGCTGAATGGCATGGATTGGATCCTGCTTGTTGTGTTCTAGGTGTGTGTCATTCCTTTCTTTGTCTATTTTTAGCTTTATTATTTTCTTTTGCTGATGGTAAGTGATTGACGACTTCGGTTGTTCCTTCTGGGCTCCTTCTTTGGCCAGTTGATCGGCAATTTCATTTCCATATATACCTACATGACTTGGAATCCACTGCAGCACAATTTTTCCTGTTTTATCAGATAAGCCCTCAAGGGCCTCCACAGTGTGTGCGGCTTCAGAGTCCTGGTAATTTTCAATAGACCGGAGAGCATCATCAGAGTCTGTCAAGTAAACCACATTTTTCCCGTATATTCTGTGATCTCTGGATAGTTCTTTTGTTGCATTGAGGATGGCTTTTTCTTCAGTTTTAGTACTTGTGCACATTGAACCCACTGATACAGATATTTTTGTTTCTGTTTTATCTGTCCAGTGTATGAGTGCACCAGCACCTCCATTCATGAGGGGGCCGGAAACTGAGCCATCTGTATAAACTCTTATCCAGTTGGTCATTGGGTATTTTTTATCGATCATCTTTAGGGTTTGAGCATTGTCATTATTGCTTCGAATGTTTTTCTTGTTGATGGTTATGGATTTTTGTTTCTTTTTCCACGGTGGTGGTTTGAGATTTGGGACATTGATTTGGGCAATATCTTCCTTTGGTGTCACTTTATATTCGCTCTCTAGTTTTTGTCCCAAGGCGATGAAGTTTTCCCTTTTGAGTCGATTCTCTTTCTTTTCCATTGTACTTGGATGCAGTGGTTGGGATTCCATGAATTTTATCTTTGAGAATTGTGTCACTATTTTTAAATTTCGTTGTTCTTTGAGAGGTTTTATTCCTGTGTGGGTTTCCATCTTGTGAATTGGTGTTGTTTTCATTGCTCCAGTGATCACGCGTAGGCATTGGTTTTGGATTTTTTCAACCTTTTGAAATTGAGCCTGTGAGCACGTTCCCCATGCCGATATGGCATAGTCTATTGCAGGTCTTACATATCCAAGATATGTCTTCTTCAGGACGTTTGAGTTTGCTCCCCATTGCGTTCCAGCAAGTTTTCGGAGAAGCTGCATTCTCTTGTACCCTTTCTGTTGACTTTCATCTATTTGATGTTTCCAAGTGAGTCGAGGGTCAAATTTCACTCCTAGATACTTAGGCATAAGGTCTTCTCTCAGAATCTTTCCATCTAAAGTTAATCGCATAGATTGCTTTTTGGTTGATAAGCTGAATGTTGTGTATGTGGTTTTATCAGCATTTACTCTCATACCCAGTCTTTTGTCCATTTGCTCAAAGCATCAAGAGTCATCTGTATCCTGGCCTTTGCAGTACCAATATTTCTTTCAGTGCATATCAGTGCAAGGTCATCTGCATACATGGCTGCTTTTACTCCTCTGCATTTGGTTTCGCAGATGTCATTGATAAAAATGACAAAGAGGGTTGGTGAGAGAACCCCGCCTTGTGGTACTCCATTTGTCATGTTCGTTAGCTTGCTTTTAGAGTTTTGAGATTGGACTCTTGCTTTTCGATTTGTGAGGTAATCTTTAATCCATGCAAACATGTTGTGTGAAACGTTGGCTTTCTTAAGTTTGAGAAGTAGTCCTTTTGTCCAGACTTTGTCAAATGCCTTTTCCATATCCACCCAAACTGTGACTGTGTGTTTTTTTTCTTGGTAACCATTTTCGATCAGCTGCGAGATGTATGTTATCTGGTCCTCTGTGCAGCGTAATTGTCTGAAACCAGCCTGTTCATCTGATATCAACTTATTGCTTTCTAAATACCATTGGAGACGGCGATTAACAATTCTCTCCATCAGTTTACCCAAGCAGCTTGTCAAACTTATTGGCTGGTAGCTTTCGGTTTTATTTTTTGGCTTGCCATCCTTCTTAATTGGTATCATGGTTGCCTGTTTCCATTTGAGTGGAAGTTTACCCTGTTTCCAACTTGCATTGAACAGTTGTTTCATTTTCCTCTTTGTGAGGGTTCCTAGGTGTTTCAACATGTCATTAGTAACATCATCTGGACCTGGTGATTTGTTCGTTTTTAGAGATTTCAAGGCAATTTCTACTTCTTCTTTTTTAATCGAACTGAACATGACATCATCTGTGGATTCTTTGGGTGTATCCTTGTGTTTTCTCAATTCTTTGTGGACTTCTCGTTTTCGTTCTTTTCTAATCTGTATACTCCCAACACTTGAGTACTGCTTCATAAAACAGTTTGCTGCTTGTTTTTTGTTGAGAATCCTCCCCTGATCATCTTCTACTGATGGTGCAGCATATCTGTTTTCTTGTCCACTTAGAGCTTTGGTTAGGTTCCATAATTTTCTTCCGTCTCTGTCGTAGTCAAGTTGTCTGGTTTTTTCATGCCATGCTTCCTGTTTTGCTTTTATTGTTTCTTTCCTGAGAGTTTTTTCAGCCTCTTTGTAAATTTCCATATTCTCATCATTTGGCTCTCTCTCTGCTTTTTTTCTGTGTTCAGTGACTTGGCTGTTGAGACTTCCTAATTTTTCAGTCCATCCTGGACAGTAGTCCTTTCTTGATCCTCTGGGGATTGATTCTTTTGCAGCTTTCATGATTGATTTTGTGAAAGCTTTGGCTGTTTTTTCTACATTCCTTGTTTTACAGTTTATCTCTTTTGTATAACTATCAGTCAACTTTGAAAACAGAGTCCAGTCTGCTTTTTTATAATTCCATCTCGGAGGTGGTGCCTTTCTGTCTTTTGCATATTCTTCAGTTATTTCAACCAGAATGGGACGATGATCACTTCCTGCCAGTTGTTCCTTTATCTGTTTACTGACTTTTCCGGTGAGATCTTCAGATATGAGAGTTAGGTCTGGGGTTGATGTTGTCTTCCATGCTCTTGAGAAGTATGTATCTGGGTCATCTTCATTTCTGACAATTTGAAGCTTACTGTCTGTAAGCCAATTTTCAAGGGTTTCACCTTTTCTGTCTAAGTCATTGTATCCCCAGCTTGGGGAGTGGCTATTGAAGTCTCCCACAACAATGAACTGTTCTTCTTCACTTCTTATGTTTTCAATTGGCAGATTCTCTGATGGTGGGCTGTAACAGTTATATATTGTGTATTGCAATTTGTTTTTGGTAATTTTTACAGCCAATATTTCAACAGATTCATCTGTCGTTATTTCATTTGTCGCTATGTCATTTCTGACGAAGATGATTACTCCACCTTTGTTCCGTTCTTTTCTGTCTTTCCTAAAATGTTGATATCCCCTTATTGAACACCTAATGTTTTCTGTGAAGTGTGTCTCCTGTATGCAGGCAATATCTATCTTCTCATCCTGAAGAAACTTGGAGAGGGCAGTCTTTTTATGTTGTATCCCTTCTGCATTCCATTGTAGCAATTTGATAGTTCCAGTAGTCCGTAACCTTGCATCTCCTACCCTGGTTCCACAGTAGGAGGGCAAGGTACCACCAGATCGCTTGGGTGAACCCTGTTTATCAGGGCTCGACGCTAGGTCCGTCCGGCGGGAATCCCCAGACTTCGCGCCATATCGTCCGACAGTTTTGTTGTCCATCATTGTGAGGAGGATGCGTGTCACATTAATTTTTGGGTTGGTTTCCCTCTCCAGACTATTTGCGCCTTTCGGCTCTGCGACTCCGACTTCAGCGGTTCTTTATTCTCTGGATGTGATTCCATAGCCTTTCATCTTCCCAGATCCACAAGGCAGTGGTGGTTTGAAGTTGGAGTTTTCCTTCTCCTAGACAGACTGCTTTCCAAGGCTATGAGCTCTGTCCACCCATTAATGGTGTCTAGGCTGGGAGTCCAGGAGGGTATCTTTGTAGAGTGACAGTTTCCCTTCACCCCACCAGCGTCATGGGGCTAGCACAGCTTATTGCGTGAACTAGGGCAATCTGGCCACGGCGGTTGATTCCTCCCTTCATCCGTCACCTCAGACACATAGAAACTCGTGTCATCAGCCGGTTAGAAAGTTCCTTTCGGAATACTCCAACCGTTGCCCAGGAGGCGGGCGGGGAAGAATGCCCCTACGTGGACCCTGACACGAGCTGGAATGGGTTGCGGATCAGTACTGATCAAAATAATCCAATCCTGCCTCCCAATCCAATCCTGCCTCCCTTTTAGTGGATCAATTCTCTTATACTTTGAAATATAAATCCTTAACATTTCAACTGTTGGGTAAACCAACTAATGTACTTTTATGTGGTATGAATCAATAATTGTAATGGACCAAGCTTTTATATTGTTTACCATCAGGCCTGTAAATCTTCCGACTATTGTCGGATTTCCGACAGTGCAATTTTGCTTGATATATTCTGTTAAGTGCTGACGTAAAAATAAAATGTGTAACATCAAAAAAAGAAAAAGAGAACCAACAAAATAAAAAGAATATTTTGTGTCTCGAAAAAGTCAGTTTTTATTCCGTTTCGAACACTACTTTAAAAAAAAAAAAAAAAGAAACTTTTTATTTGTCATGTCAAAGACAGAACAACTGTAGTCAGCTAGGTATATTGTCATTCCACCTACATGCTCCGCTAGACATGGATGTATTCACTGCCACAGACGAGAGCATAGTCAATAATCAACTAACACTCTCTATTTTGCTACCGACACACACACATAATTCCAATTGATTATTTTCCTCCCCATGCTTTCTCTGTTTCAGGTTGAATGTCAACCGTAAAAAAGTAATGCGAAATAAATATTTTTATTCGAAAGCTGTCAGCAGAAGTATTCTTTCCTCACGACCGTGACTGTTTTAATTTTTCTCTTTTTCCTCCTTCACACATGACTGCACCACCACCTCCTCCTCCTCCTATTTTTCTTCTTCTTCTTCCTTCTTCTTCTTCTTCCTTCTTCTTCTTCTACTTCTTCCTTCTTCTTCTTCTTCTTCTTCTTCTTCTTCTTCTTCTTCTTCTTCTTCTTCTTCTTCTTCTTCTTCTTCTTCTTCTTCTTCTTCTCCTTCTTCTTCTTCTTTTTCTTCTTCTTCTTCTTCTTCTTCTTCTTCTTCTTCTTCTTCTTCTTCTTTTTCTTTTTTTATAAGATTTCATCCAAATAAACAAAAGAATCAGCTTTAAAATTTTACACAAACAGGAGCGAAGATAAAGCAGCTTCTCATGTCAAGCACTAGATACACATCCTTCAAAATGGTAGGAATTGTTTTCTTCCTTTCATTTTACAACTAACTCAGACCTGGGGCCTGAAATGTGTGTACTCTCTCAAATAATTGTGATTTTTTTTTTTTTTGTGTACCATAAGATATGGATCTGCTTATTGTATAAATTGTATTACAAATAAGTTGAGGAAAGTAATATCTGTGTTGTGTTTATTACTTAATCCATGTGTTTGTCCTGTTGATCTATTTTCGCATGTTCAAAAAGTTCTGACAATTTTTTCACCAACCATTTACAGGCCTGTATCATATCTGCTGCTTATCACGTTTGAGTTTATTCCTCATAGCCAGATCCTGTGCATTTGTCTTGGATGGGACTTTGATATGATCTAAAATATTGATGGTTTGCTCTTGGAATCTATTGGAACAAGTCTCATTTGTCTTACTTTGGTGTTTATAATTGTAAATCTAGATTCCATTTTTTTTTCTTTTTCACTGATACCTAATGACCTAAAAGTGTCGCAAGTGTTGTGAAACCCTTGAAAGCATTAACAAAGAATTTAATGATATTATCATTGTTCCCCGTATTTTACCTCCGGGCTTAGCAAAACCATTATAAACAAATATTTTTTAATCTCCATTTGCTATTATTTTGTGTCATTGGTTAGATCTCTTATAAAAGGTGTTGACATCATTAAACAGGTGCTATTCATTTCTTTAAACTCGTCTTTAGGAGAAAATTATTTTTTTTCTTATGTATGTAACTTGATCGCACAAAACCAACAAATAAAATGGAACATAAACCAAAACAAAAACAGAATCTCTACCTTTTCAGCCACTTTGTGTTCAGACCATCTCATCATATGTAGACATGATATGAGACAAACTCTATAAAAGTACAACTCTTCATCAACAGATAATTGTGTAGAAAGATAAGTATTTAGACTCATAGCAAGGTTTTACATTTTATGTCATATGATTTCATTAATTCGTATGACATTTGCATCAAGTTTTGATTTATGAATAGAATATATTTTAGTGAACAAATTATACTTTTTTTTTTTTTACTTTTCTTTTTCTATTTTAGGATTTTGCATTTTTTCAATGCACCTAGAAGTAATTTTCCCTTATTAAAAAGTTTCAGCCTTTGAAAGCTGATAATTTTGTTAAAGTCCTATTCATATATAACAGATCACAGTGAGAGATAGAGGCTTATTCGACCTGATAGTTGCGAAGTGCTGATAAACTTCCAGAAACAAAATGAGCATCAAAATTATATATAAGCTAGAACCCCCCCCCCCCCCCCCCTTGAAGTTGGAGAATTTAGGTATATTTTTTTACAATTTAAATAGTACAAAAAGCCCATTAGATGTCTTGATCCTTTTAATTCGAATCTTCTTCTTTCTATAAGAACGCCATACTTTAGTATGGATCTATCTACAGTTATTAATATTGTTTAGTGATGTATCTAAATGATCCTGGCTGGATCTTTATGATTTTGATTTTGCAGTTTCTAATTGATTTCCCTGAATAATGCAAGCTTGGAACAGTAGGATTTAGCTTGCTTTCAACGTTCATCATTCAGTGAAATATAATTATTATACTGAATATTTTTAAAATATATGTGCAAGGTGCTCAAAATGTTCGAGTTTTAAAATCCTTATAAATCCAGTGATGCCAAAACTCCGGTTTCACCGGAAAAAACTCCGGTCTGGAGCAAAAAATTCCGGGCTCCGGGCAACTTCCGTCAAATTCCGGTGAGGTCAATTTGTTCCAAGGATACCCCCCCCCCCCCCCTCCAATCACCACATGATCATCATTGCCACTAGTATTACAACCATCATCACCACCACTACTACTGCAACCACCACCACATCATCATCACTACCACTACTACCACAACCACCACCACCACCACATCATCAGTACCACAACTACTACTACTACAACCACCACCACCACCATATCATCATCACAACCACTACCACAACTACCATCACTATTATAACCACCACCACATCATCATCACTACCATATTACTACAACCACCACCACATCATCATCACTACTACTACTACTACTACTACAACCACCACAACCAAATCGTCATCACTACCACTACCACTACAATCAGCACTACCACATCATCATCACGACCTCTACTACTACAACCACCACCACCACCACATCACTACCACTACTACTACAACCACCACCAACACCATTACATCATCAATACCACTACTACTACAACCACCACCACCACATCATCATCACTACCACTACTACTACAACCACCACCACCACATCATCATTACCACTACTACTACAACCACCACCAATACCATTACATCATCACTACCACTACTACTACAACCACCACCACCACATCATCACTACCACTACTACTACAACCATCACCACCACCACATCATCACTACCACTACTACTGCAACCACCACCACCACATCATCATCACTGCAACTACCACTACTACTACAACCACCACTACAACATCGCTACCACTACTACTACAACCACCACCACCACCACATCATCACCATCACTACTACTACAACCACCACCACCACATCATCACTACCACTGCTACTACAACCACCACCACCACATCATCATCACTACAACTACTACTACAACCACATCATCATCACTACAACTACTACTACTACTACTATACTACTACTACTACAACACTACTACACTACAACCACCACTACATCATCATCATCACTACCACTACTACTACAACCATCAGCACCACATCATCACGAGCACTACTACTACAACCACCACATCATCATTACCACTACTACTACTACAACCACCACCACATTATCATCACTACCACCACTACCACAATATCATCACTACCATTTGTACGACCATCACCACCACATCAACAACACTACCACCACTACTACAACCACCACCACATCATTATCATCACGACCACAACTACTACAACCACTATACCACCACCACATCATCATCACTACAACTACTACTTCAACCACCACCACCACCATATCATCATCACTACTACTACTACAACAACAACCACTATCACATCTTCATCATTACTACAACCACCAACACCACATTACCACCAATACTAATACTAAAATCTCTACCATTAGGTTTTGGCGCTTTACTTCATTTGAAATAAGGAAACTTTGGGATTGTATTTGGCATTGTGATTATTTATCATAATATAATTCTAATCAGTTATCTATTTAGAACTATACGATATGTAAACACAATATTATTCCAATTCCTTTTTCTTGTGTGCGGAAATTCCTCTTTCAGCATTGAAATTCCTACGAGTGGTGTCTCAAAACTCCTGTGAGCCAAATTTAAAGGTGGCGTCTCTGTAAATCAATACCTTTTATCGATTTATTGTACTCATTTATTTTGTTTTTCTCGAATATAATTTTGAAAGGATAAGTTCATGTTTAATGTACCTGACATGAAAATTGTTTTGATACCTAATGCATTATTTGAGTTTGAGCTTTAAACTTTGTTTTTTTATCAATCTAAAACTCATTTTATGGACTTATTTAATTTGAATGTTAATTTTTTACTTTTATTTATTGTTTATCTCACTATCAACACTAGCTTATATAATTGCTTTTTTTAGTGTACTGGTCGCTGGATGCAAATTTTATCCTTCGTTGGTGAAATAGTTCACAAAAGGTACCATATGCCAAATAATAAATGTAAAAAAGTTTTTATCTAATTCTTTTATGGCAAGACTGAATGTCTTTCATAACTGGTTATCGATGTAGACCATACTGTTTTCAGTAAGGAAGGAATAACAGCTTTGTGAACTTGGGTATTGGGAAACCACAAGTCACAATGCTGTTTCTGCTATCCTTGTGAACACGATGAGATATGATAGCAGTAATATTGCAGTTGATTGTTCGTTGACATGAGAATGAACTTAAGTATCCTGAAGAGACTGGCACTATAAAAATAAGGAAGATTTGTGAATTCCAATTAAATGGTTGCCCTCAATTATACCAGATGACGCATTCTTGACACTCAAAATTCAAAAAGAGCAAAATGTATTCCACGATTTTCATACTGTCGTTAAATATTTTTATGACTTCTATCTAGTCAATTATTTTATGAGATTCTTTTTACCCAGCTCATTTTGTTTTCAAAAATGTGTAGTATTTTTATTTCCTGGGAGAAAAGTTTAAACTTCATTCCAATTCCAGTGTCACTGTGAATTTTTAATAAAGTGATCTATGTAAATGTCTATGTTAATGGATCTTTTTTTCTTCTAATATATTTATGGGTTGAAATTTAAAAACAGTTTATTTCAATTTCTGTATTATTTAGTATACCATTCGCAGTAATTTTAATGAAAAAAATATATGGATATTGGTATAGATCATGCCCGCAAGATAAAACACCAACTTGCCTCATATAGGCATGTGCAAATTATCTTGCTCCAAGTATGCTGGTGGGTGGAGTTCCTGATCTCCCATAGTAGGCAGGGGGTGTTTTCCAACATGCTTTCCGGCCCGGGCTGGAGTCCTAGCTGGGAGGGAAACAGTCAAATGCATAGATATTGTTTTGGGAGATGATATTTTTTTCCTTGTAAATCATCTCTCTGTTATATCTTATTATATTTGTTATTTTGAATGTATAATGTAAGCATTTGAGTGTATTCCTCTTTGTTGGATTTTGTGTTTGTGTCTGGATGAGACTTATAGGTCATCTCAAACTAAGTACATTGGAATTTATCTACATCTGATCCCTATTTGTTCCCAGTTCTACTATGTCTTACTTTTTCTTGGGTGCTTTAATTGTAATTCTAGAAATTTATTTCAAAATTAATTGAAAAAGTCGGTGCTGCTCGTCTTATTAATATTAACTATATAAAAATGAATGCTTAAATGTTAAATTTCAATTTGCATACAAAGCCTCATATAGAACAGAAACGGCATTATTTAAAGTTTTTAATGATACACCACGATTATCCATTAAAACACCCTTCTTTTTTTTTTGTTCTAATGCGTATACTAACTCTATGTCTATCTATCTGTGTCACTGGTTTTATGACATTAAAATATAAAGATATTTCCTACCACAATCGGACTAATGATATTACAGAAAGGTCCCCACAAAAGTATAGCTTTAAATTATTAAACAAGTCTGCTGATTTAATTAAATTATAACTTTATTTTTAAAAATAAAGAAAATGTCAAAAATAAAATGCTGGGTGGGGTTCCTGACCTCCCATAACGGGCAGGGGGGGTACATACTGTGTCTTCTATCCCCTTATTTCTGTTTTCCAACATGCTTTCTTTGTCTTGGAATCAGATTACTTGGTTTTGTCCTGGCCCTGGCAGAGTTCTAGCTGGGAGGGAAACAGTCAAATGCATAGTTATTGTTTTGGGAGATGATATTTTTTTCCTTGTAAATCATCTCTCTGTTATGTATTATTATATCTGTCATCTGCATTTTTTGCGGCCGCAAATATCAGGGCGATCCACAAATTTTGGCAAATTTCCCAAAATTGGCAAATCGCTGCAAATTTTGGGAAAATTGGCAAATCGCGTGGCAAATTTTGGGGAAAAAAGAAGCGAAAACAAAATCACGAAAAAAAAAGTGCGAAACTTGAGAAATGTTGCAGCTTTGCCTGGGCCCAAACCAAGGGAAGCTACTCTCTACGGATAATAATCCTTTAAAATCTTTGTAACAACGTTATACACAGTCATTTCATTTCTTAAGTCAAATAAATATAATAAATTGTCTTTTATATATTTTTTTTTCTGTATTGTGTGTTAATTTTTACTGAAACGCTTAGTTCTCCTCGGCAAATTTTTGGGCAAATTTTGGTCTTTTTGGCAAATTTCTTGGCAAATTTTGGGGGGTTTTTTGGCACATTTTAGGTCCCAATTTGGCAAAAAATGCAGATGACAGTTATATTTGTTATTTTGAATTTATAATGTAAGCATTTGAGTGTATTCCTCTTTGTTGGATTTTGTGCTTGTGTCCGGATGAGACTTATAGGTGATCTCAAACTAAGTACATTGATGGTATGCTCTTGGAAATCTACATCTGATCCCTATTTGTTCCCAGTTGCCCTTTGTCTTACTTTCTCTTGGGTGGTTTAATTGTAATTCTAGAATTTTTTACTATCCCATTTTCTTCCTTTTTACTGGCGCTGATATAACCTCAATGTGTTGTAAGCGCCGTAAAACCCTTTTAAAAAAAAAAATTTTTAATAAAATAAAATGGAAGGTTTGACAACCAAAATGTGCCTATTCAGTAACATGCACTTGCTATTTTCCGGCCCCGAACATTTTTCACACAATCAATCCTGCATTGTGACGATTTGCAGCCTGCCATGGGTTGATATAACCATGGTGAGTATTATTTATGGGACGACTGAGAGGTGTTGTCAGCACAAGATAGCATAGCAGCAGGTTTGAAAAATAACAACTCATGGTCGCCTTAAGCTAATATCCCATTGAGACTTAAGCTTGTTCTACAGAAACGTAACACCTCCCACCCACGTTTAAAATTTACTTTTTTTTGTGGTATATTACATGGAAATAAATTTTACAAACGGATAATAAGGGAATTCTTTATGAAATTTCCTTATGAAATCAGTAAGACTGGGTAGGGTTCCTGGCCTCCCATAGTGGGCAGGGTGGCACTTACTGTGTCTTTTATCCCCCTATATCGGTTTTCCAACGTGCTTTCAGTCTTTGTCTTGGAATGAGATTACTTGGTTTTGCTCTGGCTGGAAGGGAAACACTCAAATGCATAGTTATAATCATCTCTCTGTTATGTATTATTATGTTTGTTATTTTGAATGTATAATAATGTAAGCATTTGAGTGTATTCCTCTTAGTGGGATCTTGCTGGGTGGGGTTCCCTACCTCCACAGTGGGCAAGGAGGTAGTTACCATGTCTTCTATCCTCTTATATCTGTTTTCCAACATGCTTTCTGTCTTTGTCTAGGAATGAGATTACTTGGTTTTGTCCTGGCCCTGGCTGGGAGGGAAACAGTCAAATGTGTAGTTAGTTCTGGGATATGATATTTTTTTCCTTGTAAATCATCTCTCTGTTATGTATTATTATATTTATTATTTTCAATGTATAATGTAAGCATTTGAGTGTATTCCTCTTTGTTGGATTTTGTGCTTGTGTCTGGATGAGACTTGTAGGTGATTTCAAACTAAGTACATTGGTGGTATGCTCTTGGAATCTACATCTGATCCCTATTTGTTCTCAGTTCCCCTTTGTCTTGGGTGCTTTAATTGTAATTCTAGAACTTTTTACTATCCCACTTTCTTCCTTTTTACTGGCGCTGATATAATCTAAATGTGTTGCAAGCGCCGTAACTGGGTGGGGTTCCTGGCCTCCCATAGTGGGCAGGGGGTTACATACTGTGTCTTCTATCCCCTTATATCTGTTTTCCAACATGCTTTCTGTCTTTGTCTTGGAATGAGATTACTTGGTTTTGTCCTGGTCCTGGCTGAGAGGGAAACAGTCGAATGTATAGTTAGTTTTGAGAGATGACATTTTTTTCATTGTAAATCATCTCTCTGTTATGCACTGTATTATGCTTTCTTTATATTATATATGATTTGTAAAACATGTGAGTGTGTTCCTCTTAGCGGGGACCTGTGCTTGTGTCTGGATGAGACTTTTAGTGATCTCAAACTAAGTACTTTGATAGAGTGCTTTTGGAATCTATTCCTGTTTCTTATTTGAACCAATTCCCCTTTGTCTTCCCTTTTCTTGGATGCTTTATTGTAATTCTAGAACTTTTTACTATCCCATTTTCTTCCTTTTTACTGGCGTTGATATGACCTTAATGTGTTGCAAGCGCCGTAAAACCCTTAAAAACAAACAAAAAACAAACAAGCGCCGTAAAACCCTTAAAAACAAAACAAAACATGTATTCCTCTTTGTTGGATTTTGTGCTTGTGTCCAGATGAGTCTTATAGGTGATCTCAAACTAAGTACACTGATAGTATGCTCTTGGAATCTACATCTGTTCCCTATTTGACCAATTTCCCTTTGTCTTGTTTATTCTTGGGTGCTTTAATTGTAATTCTAGAACTTTTTACTATCCCATTTTCTTCCTTTTTACTGGCGCTGATAAAACCTAAATGTGTTGAAAGCGCCATAAAACCCTTAAAAACAAAAACAAACAATTAGTGGGATCTTGTGCTTGTGTATGGGTGAGACATTTAGGTGATCTCAAACTAAGTACACTGATGGTATGCTCTTGGAATCTACATCTGTTCCCTATTTGAACCACTCCCCTTTGTCTTCCTTTTTTTCCTCACTTCCTTTTTTATTGTACATCTAGAACCTTTTCACTATCCAATTTTCTTCCTTTTTACTGGCGCTGATATGACCTAAATGTGTTGCAAGCGCCGTAAAACCCTTAAAAACAAAAACAAAACAAATAAATAAGATAGACTAGATGATTATCTCTTAATTTAAACGAGTCATTATACTTATACTTCTACTCTTAGCCCTTAGATATCAATTAAGTTATTTTTCACTTAAATATTTAATAATACTCCAATGAAAAAAAAAAAAGATTTGGAAAAAATGTAAAAATAATGCATTAATTACATAGAATTAAACGAATGAGAATACGTACGAAGCCTAAAAAGTGTCCACCAATGAAAGCATTCAGCGCCATTTTATTGTTGGCTGAGAATGTAGTAATTACCATTCATTCGGTCTCTATGTCAACATAACGACACAAGAAAAACAACAAACAATATCAAAATCCACAATAAAATGTTTCAGAACTGTTGCGTATATTTATGGCACAATGAAGCTGTCAAAAAATGAAGTTAGAGAATGTGTGTAATCATGTATTATAATAACCTGTAATGTGTTTTCCAACCACCACATCATCTACTACTACAACCACCACCACAATATCATCACTAACACTACTACTACAACCACCAGCCCCTCATCATTATCACTACCACTACTACTACACCACCACCAGCAATCATCATCACTACCACTACTACTACAATCACCACAACCACATCGTCATCACTACCACTACTACTGCAACCACGACCACCATATCATCATCATTACCACTACTACCACAACCACCACCACCACTACTACTACAACCACCACACATCATCACTACCTCAACTACTACAACCACCACCACAATAGCATCACTACCACTACTACCACAACCACCAGCACCACATCATTATCACTACCACTACTGCACCACCACCAGCACATAATCATCACTACCACTACTACTACAACCACCACAACCACATCGTCATCACGACCACTACTACTACAACCACCACCATATCATTACCATTACCACTCTACTACAACCACCACTACCACCATATCATTACCATTACCACTACTACTACAACCACCACAACCACATCGTCATCACTACCACTACTACTGCAACCACCACTACCACCATATCATCACCATTACAACTACTACTACAACCACCACAACCACATCATCATCACTACCACTACTACTACAACTACAACCACCACCACATTATCATCACTACCACTACTACTACTGCAACCACCACCACCATATCATCATCATTGAAATATTTTTTTTTTAATTGAGCTTTATATAGTGCAATATCTACTAAATGTGCTCAAAGCGCTTTACAAGGGGTCCCTGGTCAACATTTAACATGTAGGACGGGACATTACGCCTGTTAGGCGATATTACAATTTTTCGGACAAAAACAACTCTGTTAACGGCCAAGTACTCATTTTACACCTGAGTACGGTGAGAGAATGTGAGTAAAGAGCCTTTTCCAAGGACTCAACTATGCGCCGAGCGCGAGGCTCGAACCCAGGACCTTCCGATCGAAAGCGAGTGTCATACTACTAGACCACATAGCCACATCATTACCACTACTACTACAAACACCACCACCACATCATCATCACAACCACTACTACTACAACCACCACCACCACCATATCATTACCATTACCACTACTACTACTACTACAACTACAACCACCACCACATCATCATCACTATTACTACTACAACTACATCACCTCACTAACACCAGTACTATAATCACTACCATTAGGTTTTGGAGCTTTACTTCATTTGAAATAAGGAAACTTCGGAATTGTATTTGGCATTGTGTTTATATATCATAATATAATTCTAATCAGTTATCTATTTAGAACTAGCGGGTGGTTGGATGGGAGCATCACCCTTGAATCATATACCTATGATGTTCGCATGGGTGTACGATCCGATAGTGATGTCGTTTCTTCTTCTCTTTACTAGCCTATCCTGCTTCTTTGGTTTGTGATTGTATTTTTGACAGGGGATATTTTTTTTTCTGTAAATCTTCTGCCTGTTTGTTCTTGGTTATTTATAATTTAGCTTATGATATCTTTAGGTTATGATTTTGATTTACATCTGTACTATTTTTGTTAGATTGCTTGTTTTTTTGTTTCAGCAGTCTCTCATATAACCTCAATTGTGTTGGAAGAGACCTAAAGCAACAAACAAAAAAAAAATATTTAGAACTAGATACTATACAATATGTATGCCAAATACCACCCCAATTCCCCTTTCTTGTGTTCGGGAATTCCTCTTTCGGCATTGAAATTGAGTGTGAGAGAGTCACCACTACACACATAAACAACAGAAACAATTTAAAAACATGACTATGACACGCAACCACTCACACACGAGGCTATACTATTTATCCCTTTCTCTATATAGAACAGGACAAGACAAACAATAGCTTGACTCTCGCTACACTTCGCATTGATGTTTGTCGTCTCACGAGTTCAACTCTCGGTCGACCTGTCAATATTCCTTTTTGCCTCGGACGTAATCATTAATAGAATGTTGTGTGGTTTTGACCGTGAAGAAAACCTTAAGAAGTCACATTTATATCATTTTAGAGAGATCGTTTTGAATAATTTTGAGTTAAACGAGCGAGCTGCAATTGTTTTCATGAACGGCCGATCAGCGTTTGTTTACTATAGTAACGCGATTCCCAGCCAACGTCTCAATGGCGGATATTTTTCTCATCGAGGCCGCTGGTTGGTTAGCCAATAAGAGCACCGTACGGTTTCCATTGGGTAAATTCCTTGATTAATTATGATATATGCAATTATTGGAACATTTTAAAAAATGAAATCCTTAAGTCTGAAGACATAATATATTTCATATGAATTATGAAGTATGTAACAAACAGGATAAGGATATTATTTCTGGGTGGGGATCCTGACCTCCCATAGTGGGCAGGGAGGTACATTCTGTGTCTTCTATCCCCCAAACCCGTTTTCCAATTGTTACCTGTCATTGTCTTGGAATGAGATTACTTAGTTTTGTCCTGATCCTTGCCGGAGTTCCTTGGCTGGGAGGGAAACAGTCGAATGTATAGTTATAGTTTTGGGAGATGATATTTTTTTCCTTGTAAATCATCTCTCTGTTATGCATTGTATTATGTTTAGTTTACATATTATATTATATGATTGGTAAACATTTGAGTGTATTCCTCTTAGTTGGGACCTGTGCTTGTGTCTGGATGAGACTTTTAGGTGATCTCAAACTAAGTACTTTGACGGTGTGCTCTTGGAATTTACATCTGTTCCCTATTTGAACCAGTTCCCCTTTGTCTTACCTTTTCTTTTGTGCTTTAATTGTAATTCTAGAACTTTTTACTATCCCATTTTCTTCCTTTTTACTGGCGCTGATATGACCTTAATGTGTTGCTAGCGCCGTAAAACCCTTAAAAACAAAACAAAAAGGATATTATTTGACTGAAAGACATGAAATATCATTAAAATATGGACGTAAATTGCTCGATCATGCAATCAATGAAGGTTGGAAAAAGGACTAAAGTTTGAAATCGTCAATATCATTCTGACCGATGCCAATCCACCTCCACGCAACTGCAACACATATCAATCTAGCGAACGCAAAAGTGAGCTTTAAAAAGTTAATTGGGAGCAGAAAAAAAAAGATAAAATCAGCCACAGTTGTTTGACTGGATGACCTTTATCTACACACTACAAAATTACGTATTACACCAGTAAATCTGCATGGTTGTTTTCGCAACCAGGAATATAAGATATTGAAAATGACTAATTTTGCGGAAATAAATTCCACCTTAAAACTCTACTGTTGTTCATTTTGTTGTGTTTAATTTTAATGTATGTGAGTGGTTTGTGGTCCGTTTCAAGAACAAATTTTAATGTTTTCAGTAAGAGATATCTGCTGAATGATTTCAGACTGAAAATAATTCCCAAGCATTCGCGTTCTACCCCTGAATATCGTGTTTGGCTTATTCCCTGTTTTGAAATTAGTTGATTTCTCTTTTGATCTCTATTTTGAAGTCGGTTGCAATATTCATTTTTCATGTTTTTGAAACTCATGATTTTGTTTCTGACTCCTGACTCGCGCTTTTAGTTGTGATGCGACTAAGCGGCTTTAGTGGATGTGCGCTTGTGTAATATTCAGCGTATTTCTTTGGCTAGCAATATTCAGTATCTGATACTGAATAGCGGGTTTCCTCTATAGAGCAGTAAAGTTAGGTGCCCCAAACGTAAACAATAACAAGTTGCTAGTGATTTCCGTTAGGGACCGGAATAATTTACGCACAATATAGGTCTCCCAATTTTGTAGTTTGAGTTGTAGGCAATACACTTTCAGTATTGAAAATATGTTTACATAAAATCTAACAGTTTCAGAAATAATAATATAAGGCTAAATTATTATGAAAATCAGGCTCCGAATAATTCTCGTTTTGTTCACACCAGCGCAATAATTTGCTCTGGTCTAAAAATAGATAGACTGTAACTTTTGATAAATTTTAGAAAATTTTACCTTTTGTTCCATAAAATATCCATATCTAGACATTATTTGATGCATGATCGAGTATTTATGAATATGTGTTTCTTTTGCCACCTAACAGCCAAATTTTAAAGGTTATTTTTTTCTATTATTTACATTGGAACGTGAGCTGTCAAGAAAGGAACATGTGGTTTGCCACGTGCTTCTCGACCTTTGTTTACGTATGGGGCACCTAACTTTACTGCTCTATTCAGTATCTGATACTGAATAGTGGTTTTGTACTATTCAGTATCTGGTACTGAATAGTGGTTTTGTACTATTCAGTATCTGATACTGAATAGTGGTTTTGTACTATTCAGTATCTGACACTGAATAGTGGTTTTGCACTGTAATACGGTGTTTTTTTTTTTTCCGAAACCTGACAAAGTTATGGGAAGAGGGCAGCCATGGGAGTGAATCTGGGACTCAGAGAAGTGTACACCTGTGGGGAGTGAACCTGGGACTGGGTTTTGGCGGGTTTCGTAATAAAAAGCAATTACTTTTTTACGAAACCCGACGACACCTGGCAATATCCGACAAAGTTATGGGAGGTAGGCAGCAGCGTGTGTGTGTGTGTGTGTAAGGGGGGGGGGGGGGGGAGAGGGGATGAACCTGAGATTCAGGGAAGTGTACACCACTGGGGAGTGAACCTGGGACTCTGGGTTTTGTAAAACAGCAATAACTATTGGGGGGGGGGGGATTACTTTTTTACGAAACCCGACAATATGCGGCAAAGTTGTGGAAAGTAGGCAAAGCGTGGGGACTGAACCTGAGACAGTGAAGTGTACACCAGTGGGGAGTGAACCTGAGACTATGGTTTTCGACAGGCTTCAGCTAATTTCATATAAAAGCAATTACTTTTTTACGAAACCCGATGAAACCTGGCAATATCCGAGGAAGTTATGGGTAGTAGGCAACAGTGGGGAGTGAACCTGAGATTCGGGGAAGTGTACACCAGTGGGGAGTGAACCTGGGTCTGGGTTTCGGCGGGTTTTGTAAAAAAAAAAAGCAATTACTTTTTGTTTACGAAGTGCGCCAAATTCCAACAAAATGGGGCAAAGTTATCGAAAGTAGGCAAATAATGGGGAGTGAACCTGAGACTAAGGGAAGTGTACACCAGTGGGGAGTGAACCTGAGACTCTGGTTTTCGGCAGGTTTCAGCGAGTTTCACATAAAAGTAATTACTTTTTTAAGAAACCCGGCAATATCCGACAAAGTTGTGGGAAGTAGGTAACAGTGGGGAGTGAACCTGAAACTCAGGGAAGTGTACACCAGTGGGGAGTGAACCTGAGACTATGGTTTTTGGCGGGTTTCAGCGAGTTTCACATAAAAGCAATTACCTTTTTACGAAACCCGGTAATATCCGACAAAGTTATGGGAAGTAGGCAACATTGGAGGGTTAACTTGAGATTCATGGAACTGTTCACCAATAGGGAGTGAACCTGAGACTCTGGTTTTCGGCGAGTTTCATATAAAAGCAATTACTTGGTGGGGATCCTGACCTCCCATAGCGGGCCGGGAGGTACACACTGTGTCTTCTATCCCCATATATCTGTTTTCCAACATGCTTTCTGTCTTTGTCTTGGAATGAGATTACTTGGTTTTTTTCCTGGCCCTCGTCGGAGTCCTGGCTGGGAGGGAAACAGTCAAATGCATAGTTATTGTTTTGGGAGATGATATTTTTGTCCTTGTGAATCATCTCTCTGTTATGCATTGTATTATATTTAGTTTACATGTTATATTATATGAATGGTAAACATTTGAGTGTATTCCTCTTAGTTCGGGCCTGTGCTTGTGTCTGGATGAGACTTTTAGGTGATCTCAAACTAAGTACTTTGATGGTGTGCTCTTGGAATCTACATCTGTTCCCTATTTGAACCAATTCCCCTTTGTCTCACCTTTTCTTTTGTGCTTTAATTGTAATTCTAGAACTTTTTACTATCCCATTTTCTTCCTTTTTACTGGCGCTGATATAACCTAAATGTGTTGCAAGCGCCGTAAAACCCTTAAAAACAAAACAAACAAAAACAAAAGCAATTACTTTTTTACGAAACCCGACGAAACCTGGCAATATCCGACAAAGTTATTGAAGTAGACAACAGTGGGGGGTGATCCTGAGATTCAGGGAAGTGTACACTTGTGGGGAGTGAACCTGGGACTCTGGATTTTGTAAAAAAGCAATACCAAGGGGGGGGGGGTTACTTTTTTACGAAACTCGCCAAACCCGGACAAAGTTATGGGAAGCAGGCAGCAGTGGGGAGTGAATCTGGGAGTCGGACACCGATGAGGATTGAACCTGGGACTGCGAGAGGCTGATACCAGTGGACAGTGAGCTCAGAATGTACTTTTATTTCGAAACCTACCGAAATTGTCAAAAGTTATGGGAAGTGGGCACCATTGGGCAATGAACCGGGACTCAGGGAAGTGCACACCGGTTGGGAGTGAACCTGGGACTGTGAGAAGAGGATATCAGTGGAAATGAACCTGGGACTATGGAAGATGGATACCAGTGGGAAATGAAGCCGGACTATGGGAGTTGGGTACCAGACGAGAATGAAGCAATTACTTTTTTACGAAACCCGCCAAAACCCGTCGAAAAACCATAGACTTAGGTTTACTCCCCAATAGTGTACACTTCCCTGAGTCTCGGGTTCACTCCCCCACTGTTGCCTACTTTCTTTCCATAACTTTGTCGGATATTGCCGGGTTTCGTAAAAAAAGTAATTGCTGATTGAAAAAAGCAGGAAGGCAAACATAGATCTACACATGTGCTTCATAGATTACAGCAAAGCGTTTGACTGCGTAAATCACGAACAAATAGTAACAACTTTGAAGAACTTAAACTGCCACTACAAAATAGTCAACCTCATAAACAACCTTTACCAACAACAGACAGCAACGGTTAGACTAGAATATGGAATTACAAAATGGTTCCCAATAAAGCGGGGAGTGAGGCAGGGGTGCATCCTTTCACCTTCACTATTCAGCCTATACACCGAAACAATAATGCGTGATGCAATGACAGAAGAAAAGGATGAAGAGTACAGTGCCGTGAAGATAAATGGCAGGAAGATCTCTGACCTACGATATGCAGACGACACGGCGCTATTGTCAACAACATCAACAGGTCTCAACAAACTAGTAAAATCGGTAAAAAAAAACATAGTGAAGACAAAGTCCTATTATTAAACGCAAAGAAAACTAAAATAATGAGCACAGATAAAAGCAGCACTGCTCAGGTCGAAATAGAAGGAGAACAACTGGAAAATGTTACAAATTTCATTTACCTTGGAGCACAAATAGAAGCCAATGGAAAATCGGCACCAGATATCAGGAGAAGACTTGCAATTGCAAGCAACAAACTAAACAAAATGATGGCAATCTGGAAGAGCGAGGAAGTCAGACTGAAAATGAAGATCCTAACATCCTGTATTTTTCCTACTGCAATATATGGATGCGAGACATGGTCTATAACCAAAGAATCAGAAAAGAGAATAACCGCCTTCGAAATGAAATGCTATAGAAAAATCTTACGCATCCCGTGGACAAACAAAGAAAGCAATGCAAACATCATGAAAACACTCGGACTAAAAAAGTCCCTGCTAATGAGATAAAAAAGCTGAAACTCAATTACTTTGGGCACCTGAAAAGACACGACACACTAGAGAGAGATGTACTGGAGGGCATGGCGGAGGGCAAAAGAGGCAGAGGAAGACCACAAAGAAGATGGCAACAGGATATACAGGAATGGCTCAACAACGGCGTGACGGAATGTGGCAGATGGGCACAAGACAGAGACTTCTTCCGAAGGACTGTGTGGGAGGCTACGTCCAAGTGATATGCCACAGAGAGAGAGAGTCCCAGGTTCACTCCCCACTGCTGCCTACTTCCCATAACTTTGTCGGGTTTCGGCGTGTTTCGTAAAAATAGAAACACCCTAAAAATACCACGTGTATTCAGTAAATAGATGTCAATTGTAGTCTAATATTCAGTATCTATTTAAATTATATTATTATTATTATATTATTATTATTATTATTATTATTATTATTATTATTATTATATTATTATTATTATTATATTATTATATATTATTATTATTATTATTATTATTATTATTATATTATTATTTATTATTATTATTATTATTACTATTATTATAACGTAAATTTTAATATAATACGGCAATTAATTCACGGAAGTACATCGCTCAATTAAAAATGGCAGAAAGTCTGGCCACATTTTTATAATGAATCGGGTTTGTCTTAGATGACAAAACAAACAAACAACAACAACAAATGAGACAAACAGAAAAAAGCAAGATTTTAAAAAGTAATAAACAATAGGAGAGCACATCAATGAAAAACAGCAACGAGATTATAACACATAAAAGATATTCGTAATAAATCGATAACTGATTAAATTACTCCAACTACTTGATTAAAAAAAATAATAATCATAATCATAATAATGATGACGATTACAACAACAATAATAATAATGATAATAATAATAATAGTAAGTAAGTGGAAATAATAATAATAATAATAATAATAATAATAATAATAATAGTAATAATAATAATAATAATAAAAGAACAATAGTATAATATCAACATTAAAGTATACTACAAGCAAATAAAATTATTAAAACAAAAGTTAAAAAAATATCAATAGACAGAAGGAATTTTAAAAATATTGGGGGAAAAAAAAAGCTATCCCTGCCGGGATTTGAACTCTCGAACCAGAGTCAAACAACTTATATCCACCAAGCCATGGTGTCACTGAACATTTAGTGACATTTAATCATGTCTATTTAGACATTTAAAAATGTATTTGAATGCCACTCTTACTTTGATATTTTGAACTATGTTAATTGCACAAAAGCAGAAATTAAAAAATTACGATCAAAATATTTTTACAACTTTGAATCGGGCTGTCAGTTACTGCACGTGTTCAATCTGGAAGTAGGTCAGCAGTTTATTTACATTCAACCGAGAATGTCGCACTTTTCACTCTCTCTATAGATAGTATGCAGATGACGTCACTCAGGCCTTTGTTATTGTTTTTGCCATCCGCGTTTGTGAGTTGTTCTCACTAAACTGTATTAACAAGACTATAAAAGTTCATGGTTACACAGAGTTTGTGTGTTGGTCCGTTATACTTCCGGATGGCAATGTTGTGAACTCCTTGGCCAAGCGCATTCTATCTATAGATAGTATGCAGATGACGTCACTCAGGCCTTTGTTATTGTTTTTGCCATCCGCGTTTGTGAGTTGTTCTCACTAAACTGTATTAACCAGACTATAAAAGTTCATGGTTACACAGAGTTTGTGTGTTGGTCCGTTATACTTCCGGATGGCAATGTTGTGAACTCCTTGGCCAAGCGCATTCTATCTATAAAAAAGAGTTCCTTGTGGATACTGAAGAGTGGCAAAGCACTATTCACTATTCAGTATCTGATACTGAAAAACCACTTCCTATTTCTTTAGCTCTTCTATAGTTGTAGGTTTTCGCTCTTTAAAGAGTGCGACGGATTGCATGATTGATACACGCGGTTTTTGAGAGTTAAGAAATAGAGGCCGTCAAAATCGCCCTTTTTAACATTTGCAAGTTCTAGTTCTAGCCACTTGTTGAAAAATTGAATTGTGCTATTTAGAAACGAATTAAAATCTTTTTCATCTGGCTTATCAGTCTGGAAGCGTTCTAAGTAACCGTCTTCGTTAAGGCGGAATCTTTTAAGTAATGCATCTTTTATTTTATTGTGGTGCTAATGTATAGAACACCAATGGTTCAGCTGACAAACAGTTTATTATTGCTGAACTTAATTGGCTATCTTTCCACCTATAGGCTCGTGCTTGGATTTCAAAACGATGGATAAAGGAAACCGGCATTTTTGGAAGTTTGACTAGATAGTCGTCTTTTTTTCTAACTTGACTTCCTTGAGTTACTTTAGCCTTTTCAATTTCTGCTTGTAATGCTATTTCTGCCTTCTTAGTTTCTTGTGCCAACGCAATAGCTCTTTCTATTTCACGCAATCGCAGACGCTCCTCTCTATCTTCCTTTTGTTTTAATTTTTCTCTCTCAATCTGTTCTTTTTTATTCCTTTCTTCTCTCTGCTCTTTTTTCACTTTTTCTTCACACCATGAAAATGTCCATAGTGGGCAGGGGGTACATACCGTGTCTTCTATCCCCTTATAACTGTTTTCCAACATGCTTTCTGTCTTTGTCTTGGAATGAGATCACTTGGTTTTGTCCAGGCCATGGCCGGAGTCCTAGCTGGGAGGGAAACAGTCAAATGCATAGTTATTGTTTTGGGAGATATTTTTTTTTCCTTGTAAATCATCTCTCTGTTATGTATAATTATATTTGTTATTTTCAATGTATAATGTAAGCATTTGAGTGTATTCCTCTTTGTTGGATTTTGTGCTTGTGTCCGGATGAGACTTATAGGCGATTTCAAACTAAGTACATTGGTGGTGTGCTCTTGGAATCTACATCTGATCCCTATTTGTTCCCAGTTCCCATATGTCTTACTTTTTCTTGGGTGCTTTAATTGTGATTCTAGAACTTTTTACTATCCCATTTTCTTCCTTTTTACTGGCGCTGATATAACCTAAATGTGTTTCAAGCGACGTAAAACCATTAAAAACAAAAACAAACCATGAAAATGTTTTTTCATCTGGTATTTTGAGTTGTTTTGCTAATTCTATATACTTTTTGTATAGGTCCATTTTTGTTTTCCTGTTTTAAATTGAGTTGTGTTCAATATAAATAAAGACTGAAACTAGAGTTTGATGTTTGTCGCTTTTAGTTTGGCTTTTTTATCTGGAATGACAATATTATAGTTTGCCTTATTACTATTACTTATTTATTCAATATGGGAGGAATACTGATCGGTTGTGCCGATTGCAAGTAATATTCTAAAGTGCTTAATGTTTTAACACTAGTCACTAAACCTCGTGCTTGCTCGCGATTCGGGATAGAACTTTCTGATTGTGTCACTGCATTTAATGAACTCTTTTATAGTATAGTGATTTGAAGATAGAATAGCCGTTGCTATTTTAAAGCGGGATATAATATATCAATACTTTAGTTTGCGTTTTTCCGTAATGGAAGATAGGCTCAATTTAAAGCGAAAATAGGGTTGAATTTAGAAGAAGAAAAAAAACCCCACCTCACTTCGCGTTAACCTTAGCGACAAGTGCTAAAATTCACGTGAAAATAGACCACACAGCGTAACCAAGTGATGTTCACATATTCATCCTGTTGCCAGAGTCCCCTCACTTTCTGCTTGTTTGACCGTTTGATGCGTCTTCACGGCCAGAATAACATTAATCTGTCGATCAAAACAATAACAGGTTAGTAATTATTTTAAGAATACATCAATGAAAGTGAACACTTTTTACAATTTAGCAACAGTACAATACGATTGGATGAATAAAATGTATGAGAGATGAACTGAATGGATGAGAAAGGAATGTACACTAAACAAAGTGAGTAGTATTAACAGCTCGACTTTATTATTACTTTATAAAAAAAATGTACTCAACTAAGTGACGATTTGCGGCCTGCCACGGGTTTATAGATACCCATGGTGAGTAGGACGACTGAGAGGCGTTGTCAACACAAGATAGCATAGTAACAGCTTTGAAAAATAACTCAGGTTGCCTTAAGCTAATCTCTCTCTCTCTCTCTCTCTCTCTCTCTCTCTCTCTCTCTCTCTCTCTCTCTCTCTCTCTCTATCTATCTATCTATCTATCAATCTATCGATCTATCTATCTATTCATCTATCTATCTATTCTCTCTCTCTCTCTCTCTCTCTCTCTCTCTCTCTCTCTCTCTCTCTCTCTCTCTCTCTCTCTATCCACCTATCCTCTATTTATCTATATATCAGTATCTCATTCTTTCTTCAAACGCGCACAGTAAACACACAGATCTTGAAAATTCTGGGGAAAATATATCTGACAATATGACAGTATTTGAATACTATGAAATTTATCGTGCAATCAAATTCATTGATATCTTCTGTTAAGTTGAAGGAAGGTGAACTTTAAACACTGCCGTGGAAGCAGCAATTAAGGAGTTGAGGTGTCCCCACTAGCGGATAGACTTAAGTGTTAAAGGGATAATTCGTTGCTTTACTCCTTGAAATTTTAAAAATTCAACCTGAAAACTCCATGAATTTTAAAATGGAATTGCTGTAGGAACCCTATTTATTACTACTACCACCTCCACCACATCATCAGCAGCATTACAACCAATGGGTGGGGTATTTGACCTCCCATGGTGGACAGGAGGTCACCCTGTGTCTTCTATCCCCTATAGATAGAATGCGCTTGGCCAAGGAGTTGCCATCCGGAAGTATAACGGACCTACACACAAACTCTGTGTAACCATGAACTTTTATAGTCTGGTTAATACAGTTTAGTGAAAACAACTCACAAACGCGGATGGCAAAAACAATAACAAAGGCCTGAGTGACGTCATCTTCGAACTATCTATATCTGTTTTCCAGCATGCTTTCTGTATTTGTCTTGGAATGAGATTACTTGGTTTTGTCCTGGCCCTGGCTGGGAGGGAAAGAGTCAAATGCATAGTTATTGTTTTGGGAGAGGATATATTTTTTTCCTTGTAAATCATCTCTCTGTTATTTATTATTATATTTGTTATTTTGGATATAAGCATTTGAGAGTAGATATATTCCTCTTTGTTAGATCTTGTGCTTGTGTCCGGATGAGACTTATAGGTAATCTCAAACTAAGTACAGTGGACTCCGGATAAGATGATACCCAGGGGAACAAGGGAAAATCGACTTAATCGAAAATCAACTTAACCAGAGTATAACCAAATGACAAAGTTACCAATTTTCCGTATATTCACAGAATTCAGTACGTTATAAACCCTCAGTATATTTACCAATCCTGCTAAAGGGAAAAAAGTAAGTACATCATGTCTTTTTACTGGATTTCAGCGCTCAGAAAGGGATTGGTCTATGTGTTCGCGTAAAATTTCAGTAAATCTATGCCTCTTGAATTGGCAACCCTGATTGAGCAAAAATGCGTGTGAACAAAGCAAGCCAATCTAGAATAAGTATGACCCTTCGTGTTGCTCTTTCCGCTGACGTTGCTTGGTCGCATTGAACTGACCATAGAAGTAGTGGTCACGCATAAATCATCGAGACTGAATTGGCTCGTATGCCAAATTGCTCTGCGATGATTTTCTGTTGCTTGCTATACTTTTCTTCTGCATCGATCAGCTCAATCTTTCTTTTCAGCGATAGGATTGTCACCCTTTTGTTTTTCATTTAAGTTGTAGACTTGACTTTAATTCTTGACAAAGTTGATACCTACTAATTAAGAGGGTCATTAGATAGAATGGTCTGGGATTAGACAAAAAATAATTAGAAGAAAAAAAAAATTGACTTGAAGTTGCAACGATGTAAAATGTGAAATGGATAAATGAAAGCTATTCGATACAGCTTATGTGCATTGGGCATGGACGTCGGTCAAAGCACCTATGTCACATCGGTATGCGCCAATCGTTCGCGGATATTCTTAACCAATAAAAATTCTTACTGGTAGCTTTTTTTAACCAATGGAAATACTTGTTTATTTGTGATCTTATTGTGGTCATGAGTGATAAGGACATCGTAGGGTTTGTTTTTTTTTTTTGTTTTTTTTTTTTTTTGGGGGGGGGTTTGTTGTTTTTTGTACTTTATTTGTACTGTAATTGTCTATTCAATTAACTGAAATCATCAATTGTCCAAATTCACAATAATTTTTAAAAAGGAAAGAAAGAAATGAAGAAGAAAGAAAGAATTCATGAATCGTAGTCGAATGACCGTGAAGTAATTAGGAATGTTCCACAGCGCTACGCATAGCTCAGGGGCCGTTTATATTTACGATGGATATATTGCCACGGCTAAGCGACGCTTCTTAGAATTGCCGTGTCTGAACACACCTCAGTGTATTTTCACACAGCCTTCGTGAAATTATCTTTTCACTTTCCAAACCTGTAGTGATCCCAATGGTAGCCAATTTTAACTGAGCCGCCGAGCGATAAATTTCACTAAGCCAAAATTGACCTCATTTACTTGGCATTTACTTACCTAAAAGTATTAAAAAGTTTAATGCGAATGCCGGAAGTGCGTTATGAAGACACCTTCAAATCGGAAGTTATATGATTGCTACAAGCACATCTCGATTGCCTCACGTTGTAAACAAACTGGTTGACCCACTGATGTGGGTACCTAATTATAAGAAACAATTGTAAGTGGCCTAATTAATTCCCACGTAAATTAGTTTTCTGCCATTGTTTTGCTCAAGTGAGCTTGCTGTTTACTATTCATCTCGATTCTTTGGATTTTTCTGATACGAAACGAAGAGTTTCAGTGAGGTTCAGTTTCAGTCTCAGTCTTGGGAGTCTCAGTCTCAGTCAATTTTTATAGAGCTCATTTACAGGTCTATATTATATAGGAAGAAGGGGGAGGGACCAAGAAAAAAATTGACTTGGCTAAAAATCGACTTAAGCAACGTTGGCGTATCCTGAGTGCACTGTACATTGGTGGTATGCTCTTGGAATCTAGATCTGATCCCTATTTGTTCCCAGTTCCCCTTTGTCTTACTTTTTTACTTGGGTGCTTTAATTGTAATTCTAGAACTTTTTACTTTCCCATTTTCCCCCTTCTTACCGGCGCTGATATAACTAAAATGTGTTTGCAAGTGCCGTAAGACCCTTAAAAAAAAAACAACTTTACAACCACCACCACCACATCTGTTTCATTATCTTCCTTACAATAATCACCACATCATAATAATCACAACCATCACTACTACAACCACCACTACATCACTATCCCTACCACCACTACATGGGTGGGGTTCCTGACCTCCCATAGTGGGCAAGGAGGTATATACTGTGTCTTCTATCCCTCTATATCTGTTTTACAATGCTTTATGATGTCTTTGTCTTGGAATGAGATCACTTTGTTTTGTCCTGGCCCTGGCTAAGAGGGAAACAGTCAAATGTATAGTTAGTTTTGGGAGATGATATTTTTTTCCTTGTAAACCACCTCTCTATTATGTACTGTTACAATGTATTTTGGTTTATTCTTAGCATATGATTTGTAAACATTTGACTGAATTCCTCTTAATGGGGATTTGTGCTGATAGTGTACTCTTGGAATCTACATCTGTCCCCTCTATAAACCTTTTCCCATTGTCTTACTTTTTCCTCAAGCCCCTTTTATTGTACATCTAGAATATTTATTGTCTTCCTTTTTCATGGCGCTGATATGATCTAATGTGTTGCAAGTACCGTAAAACTCTTAAAAACAAACACAATAGTTTTGTCATGACCCTGGCCGGAGTCCTTGGCTTCGAGGGAAATAGTCGAATAGCTATAGTTTTGGGAAATTATAATTTGTTCCGTGTAAAACATATCTCTGTTATGTATTTTTATTTTATTTTAAACATATGATTTGTAAACATTTGAGTGTATTACTCTTAGTGGAATCTTGTGCTGATGTCTGAGTGAAACTTTTAGGTGACCATTGACTGGGCAGTTACCGGGGGAGTTAATTTTTCTAATGTGTCAGTGACAGACAGATGCATTGCTGACCACCACGTGATCACATTCTCCTTCTACAGTCCATGACCAGGTAGACCAAAACGCGTAATAACATCTCGTAACCTGCGGGTCATTGATATTGGTGCCTTCAACAATCAAATCAAAGAGGACCTTGAGAATCGCCAACACCAAGAACACAATAATCCTGCTGGAATTTACAATGCCTGTCTCCGTGCTATATTGGATCAACATGCGCCTCTACGGTCTAGGGTTGTGTCAGATCGACCTTCTGCACCGTGGATCACGGCTGATGTACACAGCATTCTACACAGCGTCGGCGTGCAGCAGAAAGAAGATGGCTTCAAACAAACAACCAAGATGACCGTGTATTTATAATCAGTGTGTTAATGAAGTAAAAAACAAACTTATTTCTGAAAAGGGATTGTATTACAGTAGTAAAATTAACTCATGTTCCACATCTAAATCCCTATTCATTGTTGTTAATGAAATGAGTGGTAAATCAAAAACGAATGTCATGCCAGGCAACGTAGATAGAAATATTTTACCAGACGTGTTTGTAAACTATGTTAAAGAAAAAATTGCTAAGATTAGATGTAAGCTTGACTCATGCCAAAATGAAGGAAATTTGATTGTTGGCATGTCATATAAAGGCACTCTTTTTACTTATTTTAAAACAGTTCATCTGAAGTACGTGATGTCATCATATCGTCTCCTCCTAAGTCCTGCTCATTAGATCATACCCCAACAAATCTTCTTTTAAAATGTCTTTGACTCAACCTTAAATATAATGACCTCTATTATTAATCAATCCCTTAGCTTTGGAATAGTACCTATCTGCCTTAAAAAAGCATATGTCACCCCTCTCCTGAAAAAATCGAACCTTGACCCTGATGATTTAAAAAACTACCGCTCTATATTAAATTCAGTTTTCGAAAATATTGTTTTAAAGCAGCTAAAATCACATTTATTGTCTAACAATTTAATTGATAAATATCAGTCTGCTTTACTGAAAATTATCAATGATTTATTATTGTCTTGTGATAGAGGAGAAGTCTCCATACTGACTTTACTTGACCTATCAGCAGCTTTCGACACAATAGACCACACCATTCTATATAACAGTCTTTTCGAGAATTTTGGAATCAGTGAGACCGTCCTTCAATGGTTTAAGTCATATCTAAGTAATAGAACACAATCTGTCTTGATTGATGGCAAGCAGTCATTCGATTTACCATTGAACTGCGTTGTCCCTCAAGGCTCGGTCCTAGGTCCAGTGCTCTATACTTTGTACGCTGTGCCCCTTGGGCGCACCATTGAGCCCCATGGAATGAATTATTACATGTATGCCGATGATACGAAGCTGTATAAGTCTGTCGTCCCGTCTAGCATGCATGTGGCTTCGCTTCATGTGGATAAGTGTTGCGCGTCCACAGGGCGTTGGATGCAGGATCATAGACTAAAACTTAACGAGGAAAAAACAGAAATGTTATTATGTGGTACATCCTCTAATGTCAGGAAGACTGGTATACATGGTATGTTTATTTTAAACAGCCACGTCTCCCTGACAGAGCAAAAAATCTTGGTTTTGTACGAGACAACTCTTTAAGTCTGGAACACCAGATTAACCAGATGGTGAGGACCATGCGTATTGAATTAAACAGATTGCAAAGAATGAAACGGTTTCTCCCACCCAACCAGCTTAAAGCAGTTGTCTTGTCTGTGCACTCATTATTTCACGCCTCAACTATTGTAATTTGCTGTTGGTGGGCCTTCGGCAAATGACTAAAACTTAGTCCGAAGGTGCCGTGATTATAGTCCCGGACTTGCTTAGTCAGCTCACGTGAAATCCGATTTTTTAAAAAGTCATTTACTAAAGTCAGAGATAGTCAGAGACTAAGCGCTGTTGTCCGCGTTCATGAAAACGGGCCCTGGGGTGAGGCAAAGGTCTGTGCCAAGAACAGAAGATGATGGAAGAGTGCTGTTGAGGCCGTATGCTTCACCAGGAGCCAAGATACATAAGTCAAAGTAAATCAAGTCACATATTAATTGCAGTTTTGATAACTTCAACATCATCAAAATAGTGACGATATTTAATGACAGTATAAGCTCTTTATTCAAGACTGTTTTTACAGTGTGTGATATGGAAACGAATAAAAGGAAAATAAACTGTTGAAATAAAACAAAGCATATGTGATACATATCAAATACACATCCTGCAAGAGTGGTGCAAATAAAGGGATGAACTGCGTCAGTTATGTCAAGTCATCACGTCAAATAACGATTGCGCCCATCAGCTGTGGTGCCAAACATGGTCATGCAGATTCATTATACCAAACAATAGATGTTTCAAATCGAGGTCATTGTATTTAATGAGTACTACTAAAATGTTAATTTGTAATCTATAAAAACACTAGTTTTGTTAATCTGATCATTTGAACTTTCCATTTTCGTCGTCAGCCTCATGCCAATTATAATACAATATGAGGTGCGACGTGTACTTATTTTGTACGTCAGATACCGAACGCAGTTGTGGGCTTGATTTAATATTGTTGTATTGGACAAAGCATTTGCGTTGGTTTGAGAGTATTTCAATTACAACAATGAGCCCATAACCATTTGGGTTATCAGACCTGCAAATTAAGACACGTCGTCGAGGTGGTACATCACATTAATTAATTAATCTTCTGACTAAAATCAAAGTCTACGTACACCAATTTGGGTATCTATGTCTTTTCAAAAGAAAAAATAAAACAATTTTGTGAACATATCTAAAAAAAAATCAATCCATCTCTTCGAGTCCTGAGGCCGTAGAAGCTTTCCTGATGGAAGCCCATGCTGTAAACGCGGCAGCTAAGATGAGAAAGATGACACCGCTGAGGCAAACGAAGAAGGCTGCACCCAGGGAAACGTCTTTGTCCATATTGCTGTAGAATCCCACAAAGACGAAGATTCCAAGTAATCCAAAAAGTGCTGTAGAAGAAAAAAAAATTATATCAGATTAATTTTACATGTGGGCCAATTGAAGCCGAAGTAAAGTCTGTATGAGGATACGGATTAATTAATTGAGTTGGAGTTTTGTTTTTGTTTTGTTTTTTAACGCCGTCTTCAATTTTTTAAACGTCGTCTTCAAAATATTGGAATAACATAATCTGATACACATGTGGCCTATCTAATGAAATTGGTTGATCTGATCGTAGCCATTGTTAACGTATTAGGTAAATGCGTTTGTCATTGATTTTGTCATTTACTATTGTCCAACCC
>NC_088367.1:39454261-39456761 GCF_034508935.2 Berghia stephanieae | reverse complement strand
CGATGTAATTTATATAAACTGCTGCTGCGATGAATGTTATGCAGCACCGACAGTGCTCAATAAATTAGCAATTTAGAGCATTATAAAATGAGTAAAAACCAACTCACTTTTAGTCCAATACGGCCGTTTAGACACTCGAAGCGTCTCTTCAGTTGGGTGATCTACTTTGTTAATCACCCAACTGAAGAGACGCCTCGGTTGTCCAAACGCCGTATTGGACGAAATGAGAGTTGATTTTTACTGATATATATATTATATATATATTTATATATATATATATATATATATATATATATATATATATTATATATATGACGCTGCAGAATTAGGATGCCTCCAAATGTTTAAGAGAATTTTGTGTGACAGATTACTTACGTCAGTTAAAATGTTATCTGTTTTGTACTGGGGTTTTTTCTTGTAATCATGTGGATGCCAAATGTAGAGTGATCCTCCATCAAAAGGATAAAGAAGAAGAAGAAGAAGGAGGAGGAGGAGGAGGAGGAGGAGGAGGAGGAGGAGGAGGAGGAGGAGGAGGAGGAGGAGGAGGTGGAGGAGAAGAAGAAGAAGAAGAAGAAGAAGAAGAAGAAGAAGAAGAAGAAGAAGAAGAAGAATTTATTATGTTCCTGATGCAAATATTTCAAATCTGATACTGATAACGAAACGCAATTGTGGGTTTGATTTAATTTTGTTGTTATGGACATACTTTGCGTTTGTTTGAGAATATTTCCGTTTCAACAATGCGCTCATAGCCATTTGGGTTATCAGACCTGCAAGTAAGTACACGTCGATTTTCGTCTAATTTGCGCCTTATTCATTCATTATTCTCACCCTGTCCTGCTTCCAGTTCCGTGGCTAAGGCTGAGTCAGCCTGACAGTTCTTCTCTGAGTAACATTCCACCTTGGTCCAGACGCCATAGTAAATCAGGCTTGTATCAGAGTAGCTTATCGTCCACCAGTTGTTGAGGAAAATGGAGACTAGGGTCTGGACACATCCAGAACATGTGAGTAGAAAAGCCACAAGGGCTATTGGGTTAACAGCTGTATCCATTGGAAATCGTTCTTGACAAAAACCTCTCTCTCTCTCTTTTTATTTTTTCTTTCTCTTGTTATTTTGCTGGGTTGATAATTTCCTTATTTTTAGTGTAATCTGTCAAGAAAAAAGGAGATAAAAGGTTGATAACGATCTTCAATTCTTAAAATTAAAAATGTCTTTTTTTTTTTGTCGGAAATATTCTGCATATAACTGACATGGCGGTATTTTGCAAAAAAAAAAATCCCAAATTTTGCAAGCTAAAAACAGCAAAATTTGCAAACAATTTGCAAATATTTTGCAAAAAGTTGCGATTAATTTTCCTAAAAACCCATAATTCGTTCATGAAAGAGAAAGGTATTTGTTTGTTTTTAAGGGTTTCACGGCGCTTGCAACAAATGTAAGGTCATAGCAGCGCCAGTAAAAAGGAAGAAAATGGGATCTAGTAAAAAGTTCTAGAATTACAATTAAAGTACCCAAGAAAAAGGAAGAACACGCAGTGTAATTATTTTGAGATTATCTGTTTCATCCTGACACAAGCACAGGTCCCCCAGTGATGATAATGAAAATTTGTCAAAAAGGAGGAAAATCTACCCGCCCGTCAGCCAAACCCAAATCTAATGCAAATATAACATAGCTATTCATAGATTTTTAATATATTATTAGCCCTAAAGCACTTCTGATCAGTAGACACATCCTGGCCTTTTGCAAATATAATTTAATGAATTGTCATTTCCAATTAAACATTTTAGAGGCCTATAATGTCGCCCACTATATCAAATAATTATGATAAACTTTTGGCCAAAAGACCAGGGGGTATTTGTGTTTACATAACAAACCCGGTTAGTGTCTGTATTATTGCAACCTTGTGATGATGCAGCTTATAAATAAGAATCTTTAATTAATTGCAAAACATATTCTATCAACAAATCAAATTTAAATTAGCCTTTAAACAATCATTTCTTAAATCGATCAGCTTAACTTATTATCTCTCTATTACCAAATGATATCTATAAACATAATATGAAGATTGAAGGGTGGCTGAGAGAGAAATTTGGATTTGAGAGAGAGAGAGAGAGAGAGAGAGAGAGAGAGAGAGAGAGAGAGAGAGAGAGAGAGAGAGGAGAATTGATGAATTTATCTTTTTAAAATTGTTTTATAATTAGACACAAGTTGTATTGAATACTATTAACAAATTCAGAACAATCATATAAAAATAAAACAAAAAAAATCATAAAGGAAGAAAAAAAAAAGACAGGCTTATAAAACTTATAAAATTGCCAAATGTACTATCATGCTACAGCTAAAAGGTACATAAATATTTACACCCATTTGCTCCATCCCCTTCCCTTTCGATCATCTTCTCATCCATGGCCACCATGTGTCTTGTGCTACTTTTGACATTTAGCGCCAGTGTGTCTAGACTAACGTCATAAATAAAGGAGTGTCACCAAAATTCATGCAACTGAG
>NC_088367.1:39444261-39449261 GCF_034508935.2 Berghia stephanieae | reverse complement strand
TAGTTTTTTATAGGTCTTAAAAAAGAAAACTTTTTTTAATATGGCATCAATACGGTCCAAAATCTAGATTCCGTTGAGACTAATTGATTCAGAGGTTGACACAAATTTTTACAACTTTTGATAGAGGGACTGCTGAGAAAACCCAGAAAAACACGCGCCATTAATAAAAAATCTGACTATAGTTTTACAATACAACAACAACAACCACTACTACTACAACTACTATTACTACTATTACTACTAATGCTACTACTACTACTACTACTACTACTACTACTACTACTACTACTACTACTACTACTGCTGCTGCTGCTGCTGCTGCTGCTGCTGCTGCTGTGCTATTACTACTACAACTACTACTACTACGACCACTACCACTATTGCTACTACTACTACTACTACTACTACTACTACAACTACTACTGCTACTACTACTACTACTACTACTGCTACTACTACTACAACTAGTACTACTACTTCTACAACAACTACTTCTACTACAACTACTACTACTACTACTACTACTACTACTACTACTACTACTACTACTACTACTACCACTACTAAAGAACACATTTTGCTTTCTGAAATTCAGTTGTCATGTTAAAAAAGAATCAAAACAATAATAATCATTGTCATCTGTAGCCCAAAAAGATGTTCCTCTATGATTGACACGGATGTTGTATGCGAAGAAACAGGCTGTAAGTTCTCTTTGCATGTTAAGGATTGGGCAGTCAACGGAGTGAGTGATCTTGGTGAGTTTTCAAAATGTAAACAAGATCCCTCAGCCCCACTACCTAATACGCTTCAACAGTCGTGACGTCACTTCCCCCGTAATGTCGCAGGGTAACTGGCTCTATACTATCGGAACAATGGCGGACGTCCTTATGAAATACTTCTCTGACAGGCATAAAAGTGTATCCAGAGGAGAAAAACATTATACATTCTGATCACATGACATGTGAAAAGCTTCTAGCTAGCATGTTTAGAACCAAGCTGCTCGTTTCTGGGCGACGTGACATCAGACTATTGAATCCTATTTCAGTTACCATGATTGAGTCATACTTTAACGCCATGAAGTCCTTTTGATATCGTAGTTCCTTTTATCGTTTTAAAAAGTTTGCTTTTTTTTTTTTTTGCGGCTATGTGGGCTTGTGGTATGACACTCGCTTTCGGATCGGAAGGTCATGGGTTCGAGCTTTACTCGGTGCATAGTTGAGTCCTTGGAAAAGGCTCTTTACTCACATTCTCTCACCGTACTCAGGTGATGCTAAGTGTTGTTGTTGGTTTTGGTTTTTTGTTGTTTTTTTTTTTCAATATAACGCAAGATCCATTAAGCCCCTTCTTACCAGTCACATGAAATTCGTCACAATCGTTTCGACGCAACCAACATTCTGCCGTGCTCTGGAAAAACACATTTAAATCGATAGATGTTTTAAAGGACGAATTTTCTGGCCAAATTTCTAAATATGTGTTTTTTCCAGAGCACGGCACCATTGTTATAATTCTGATTTCTTTTGTAAATCACTGTGTTGTAGAGCTCATTTTGCTGACCCATAACATTATGTATACAATGTAGGTACTTATTGCTTTTCTGATTGAGTAAGAACAAATCTATTTTTGTGTTTAGTGAATGTGAAGCCTTGTTTGTCATGGATGTTATAGGCCAGGTACTCGTACAATATACAATAGAACACAAAATGTAATGACAAAAAGAAAAGCCATCGATTTCTTCAAAATTAAATGTTCAGAGAAAAGATGTGTCTTGAGACGTTTCTTAAAGATTGCAACACTTCTAGACAGTCTTATAGATAGTGGAATAGAATTCCACACGTTGTGAGAGAATTAGTCTGATGTCACGTCGCCCATCGTGGTTCTAAACAAAGAAAATCGGTACTTTTTATTCTTCATGCTGGCAAGAACTTTTCATATGTCTTGTGATCAGAATGTGTAAAAATCAAAACATGATCAGGTTTATTATGTTTTTTTTTCCCTTCTGGATACGCTTTTATGCTCGTGGGAGAAATATTTCATAAGGGCGTCCGCCATTGTTCCGATAGTTTAGAGCCAGTTACTAAGTTACCCTGCGTCATTACGAGGGAAGTTACGTTGCGACTGTTGAAACGTATTTCGTGAAGGATCTGGCTCAAATTTTCTTTAATTTTGTTTTAGTGTCACTATTAAATAGGCGCCATTAGATCTTAAATTCCAATTTATTTTATAAAAGAAAGTAATTCTATAATATAATTAGGGGATTTGGTTTTGAAAGCATTGGTGACAGAACGTTAGAACGTTGTGTACTTATTTGCAGGTTTGATAACCCAAACTGTCATGGTCTCATTGTTGTGATGGATAATACTCTCAAACCAACAGAAAAATAGTAATGGTGTCCAGGAAAAAGTAATGGGGCCTGGAGCACGTTTTGTGGAATGTTTTTTTTTTTTTTTTTTTTTTTTTTTTTTTTGGTTTTTTAAAAAGTATAATTAAATAGTAGTAGTAGTAGTAGTAGTAGTAGTAGTAGTAGTAGTAGTAGTAGTAGTAGTAGTAGTATTAGTAGTAGTAGTAGTAGTAGTAGTAGTAGTAGTAGTAATAGAAGTAGTAGAAGTAGTAGTAGTAGTCGTAGTAGTAGTAATAGTAATAGAAGTAGTAGAAGTAGTAGTAGTAGTAGTAGTAGTAGTAGTAGTAGTAGTAGTTGTTGTTGTTGTAGTAGTAGTAGTAGTAGTAGTAGTAGTAGTAGTAGTAGTAGTGTAGTAGTATAGTAGTAGTAGTGGTAGAGGTATAGTAGTAGTAGTAGTAGTAGTAGTAGTAGTAGTAGTAGTAGTATGTAGTAGTAGTAGTAGTAGTAGTAAAAGTAGTAGTAGTGTAGTTAGTAGTAGTAGTAGTATAGTAGTAGTTAGTATAGTAGTAGTAGTAGTAGTAGTAGTAGTAGTAGTATAGTAGTAGTAGTAGTAGTTAGTAGTAGTAGTAGTAGTAGTAAGTATGTAGTAGTAGTAGTAGTAGTGTAGTATAGTAGTAGTAGTAGTAGTAGTAGTATAGTAGTAGTAGTAGTAGTAGTAGTAGAGTAGAGTAGTAGTGTGTTGTAGTAGTAGTAGTAGTAGTAGTAGTAGTTGTAGTAGTAGTAGTAGTAGTAGTAGTAGTAGTAGTAGTAGTAGTAGTAGTAGTATGTAGTAGTAGTATTAGTAGTATAGTATTAGTAGTGTAGTAGTAGATAGTAGTAGTAGTAGTAGTAGTAGTATAGTAGTAGTATGTAGTAGTAGTAGTAGTAGTAGTAGTGTAGTTAGTTAGTTAGTTGTGTAGTAGTAGTAGTAGTAGTAGTGTAGTAGTAGTAGTAGTAGTAGTAGTAGTAGTAGTAGTAGTAGTAGTAGTAGTAGTAGTAGTAGTAGTAGTAGTAGTTAGATAGTAGTAGTAGTAGTAGTAAGTAGTAGTAGTAAGTAAGTAGTAGTAGTATAGTAGTAGTAGTATAGTATAGTATTAGTATAGTAGTAGTAGTAAGTAGTATATAGTGTTCAGTTAAGTATAGTATTAGCTCTCTTTTCTCTTCTTATCTATCTCTCTCTCTCTCTCTCTCTCTCTCTCTCTCTCTTTCTTTTTTTTTTATCTCTCTCTCTCTTCTCTCTCTTCTTTCTTCTATCTATCCTCCTCTCATCTTTGTCTCTCTCTCTCTCCCTCTCTCTCTCTCTCTCTCTCTCTCTCTCCTCTCTCTCTCCTCTCTCTCTCTCTCTCTCTCTCTCTCTTCGCCAGGCGGAGGGTATCGTCCCGAGTTTGGCACGATTTGACACCGCAATATATTTTATTCTCTGTATTCATTTGGTCCTTTTCCATAACCTATAATCTTCGTTATAATATTTTAATGATATATGTGGCTATCGTCTCAATACAATATTACGTAGGGTTGAATAATGCTTAAAAATGAATTTTAGAAGAAGAACAATTGTGACATAAATATCAGAAAAAGACAAAGATTTATAAATCTGAGAGTCGTCAGCATAGAAATGGTATAGAAAGTTATGGGAAGCAATAATATGGGATAACGGCTCCATGTATAGGCAAAAAGGACCAAGCCCTGTGTAGTCGCTTACACAGTTTACGTCCTTTTTGATAAGATTCGAAACTCTCTAGTACAGTTCGCCGATTGACCAAAACGTGTTTTCATTCTGTGGAGTAGATAGATAGACAGATAGATAGATAGATAGATAGATAGATAGATAGATAGATAGATAGATAGACAGACAGATAGATAGATAGATAGATAGATAGATAGATAGATAGATAGATAGATAGATAGATAGATAGATAGATAGATAGATAGGTTGGTAAGTAGGTTGTAGGTAGATAGATAAATAGATAGATAAGGAGATTCATTTCACGCTACAGAAACCGTAATAAACTCCGGTTCCATGAGCCACATGGCTCTGAAGGACTAGTTTGTTTTGTTTTTTGTTTTTTTGTTGTTTTTGTTTTGCTTGTTTTGTTTGTGTTTTTTTTTTTTTTGGGGGGGGGGGGGGACGAGGGGTTTGGTATTGTTTTTTGTTTGTTTGTTCGTTTGTTTGTTTGTTTGATTGATTGATTTTTTTAAACACTAAATTCAATTCTGCCAGTTAGAGAAGAAGAGAAGAAGAAGAAGAAGAAGAAGAGAAGAGAGAGAGGAAGGAGGAGGAGGAGGAGGAGGAGGAGGAGGAGGAGAGAGGAGGAGGAGAGAAGGGGGAGAGAGAAGAAGGAAGAAGAAGAAGAAGAAGAAGAAGAAGAAGAAGAAGAAGAAGAAGAAGAAGAAAACAACAACAACAACAACAAACAACAACAACAACAACATAGCTCCTATCACGGACCCTAAAGAAAAAAAAATGACTGAATATCTGAGGATAAATAGAGGGAGAGACTTTTTAAAACTTTTTTTTATTTCTTATTGTGTTAACTTACTCGACAATTTTATTCATGTTGGTGTTTCGTATAGATTGGCAGCGTGTAGTGTTTATCATGACTGTTGTTGCCTTTGCACTCGA
>NC_088367.1:39361761-39436761 GCF_034508935.2 Berghia stephanieae | reverse complement strand
AAGGTACCGGATTCAACAATGATTATTTCTTGTATTGTAGAAGTTGTCGACTATTTTTATTTCCTTTCATACCCTGATTTTTCAGCGCTTCTGGTTCTAACGTCCCTCTTGTATACATGACGTTATATTTCTATCAGTTTAATCCGAGGAACTAATAATCGTCTCTGATTTAATTCTTTCACATATTTTCCATCCGCAGATGATGAGAGCAATGGGCAGCAGAACATCTGTGTACAATCCCAAGTCCTCACTCCATCTACTGACAGACATAGAACACGGTTCTTCAACCTCCGTCTAGAATTGTTATTTTGTTTCCTTTCCTACTACCTCGATGCGGACATGGATACTGACGAATATAAACATTTATTTATTTGCGAAGTAAAGTTGGAGTCGTCTGTAGACATTTCAATGATAAACTGCAGTGTCATGTTAGATGGCATAATATTTCTTGTATTCTGGTGGCGAAACATTTGATAGGGTTAATGTATCTGACATTGGGTTCGAATTTTAGAGCACCAAGGAAGATTTCGTTAAAGGGAAAGGGGGGCGGTATATTTTAAATGCTCAGTTAAATTTCATTTAAAAGTCGCATCGCTATCCTATAGCAAAACGCAAAGTTATTGCCTCAAAGCTGTTATTGAATGCGACTTTTGAATGGAATGCCTTTTGACTTGTTTTGTTTTGTTGTTGTTGTACCCATGCGCATGTATGTATGTATGTAGTGTATGTATGTATGTATGTATGTATGTATGTATGTATGTATGTATGTATGTATGTATGTATGTATGTATGTATGTATGTATGTATGTATGTATGTATGTATGTATGTATGTATGTAGTATGTATGTATGTATGTATGTATGTATGTATGTATGTATGTATGTATGTATGTATGTAGTAGTATGTATGTATGATGATGTATGGATGGATGATGGATGATGGATGATGTATGGATATGTGTGTGTGTTTGTTTAAAACATTGAGGTAATCACTGTTTGTGGTACATTCATATCGTATATTTTACCCTGGTCCAAAACATTAAGGCATTCATTTGTTTGTGATACATTCATACCGTATCATTCACCCTGGTCCAAAACATTAATGCATTCATAGTATAGTTTGTGGTATATTCATATCGTGTCTTCCATCCGCGTCAAAATCACTAAGGTATTCCTTGTTTGTGATAGATTTATATCGTTTATTACCCTTGTCCAAAACATGAAGGTATCCCTTGTTTGTGGTACATTCATGTCGTATCATTCACCCTGGTCCCAAACACTAAGGTTGTGTCACGTTCACATCGTGTCTTTCACCCTTGTCCAAAACACTAAGGTATTCATTGCGTGGAGTACATTCACATCGTGTCATCCACCCTGGTCCAAAACATTAAGGTATTCATCGCGTAGTAAATTCATTTGGTGTCTTTCATCCGCGTCCAAATCACTAAGGTATTCATTGTTCGTAGTAAATTCATATCGTGTCTTTCATCCGTGTCCAAATCGCTAAGGTATTCCTTGTTTGGAGTGCATTTATATTTATATCGTCTATTACCCTTGTCCAAAACATGAAGGTATCCCTTGTTTGTGGTACATTCATGTCGTGTCACTCACCCTGGTCCAAAACATTAAAATTGTGTCACATTTCTATCGTGTCTTTCACCCTTGTCCAAAATATTAAGGTATTCGCTGTTCGTTCCTCGTATTAACATTTTGTTCAATGACAAATGTTGGCATTTCTGGGCCTCAAGAAACATCATTCTACAGTTTATGTAACGATTTACATTAAAATGGACTTCATCACTGAACCACATGTTATCTAGAAAGCATGGACTGTCTTCGATCATTTGCAAAAACCATCGACACACATGGATATGCTGCCTGATTTATTTATTTATTATTTTTATTATTTTTTTTTTTTTGTGGTCGAAATCCTTTGATGAACGAACATACAATGTAAGTTGTAAGGTTCGTATTTCAAGTCCTGTCTCAATATTCGCCTGACACCAGTTGGTCCGTTAATTTGGACTTTATGGCTCCGACGACGAATTAACTTTTTGGATTAACTCCAACGGACGCTCCAACAGAGTCCGTGTTCTTTTCAGTCTGAACACTGCGATTGTATCTGGCATCATGTGACTAGAAACCCGTCATGCCAGTCAATAGTAGTTTTATTAGTTGATAGTTGAGAGGTGTTTTAAATAAAATGTATGTCATACCTTTAACAAAATTTCGGCTTTAGCCTTTTCGAGAGATTTTGTTTTAATAATAATATGCATTGCAAAGAAAAACATTCTGGGAATCGCCTTGTGCCATCAGTGATAATCAAAACCCTTTTTTTCTTTTTTTTTTTTTTTTTTTGTGTGTGTTTGTCATTGTTTTGTTTTGTTTTGTTTTTTGTTTTTTGTTGTTTTTTTTTTGTTTGTTTGTTCTTTTGGGTTTTTTTTAGGGGAGAGGGGGGGGGGTGTGTTTTACGTAATCCGGATATCCGTTGGATTCATATCAAATTGAGAAATAAGGGAGCAGACATCGGTGTAAGATCAAGATCTGAACAAGTGTCTGAAACGGTTCAGACAAAGCAAGAAAGAAAAATACACTGAAAAAAATACATCATCCCCAGTCAAGGAAGACCAATTTTTTCTGGGATTTTTATTTTTTTTGTTTTTTAGTTTTCGTGTATTTTTCTCTATTGCTTTGTCGGGCACCATTTCATACACACTTGTTCATATATTCACCGTTGAATGCAATGCTGTGTTCAAAATATGTGCGATTTCGTCTAAAAAATGCTTAAGGTTTCTTTCACTTCCAGAGACGCCAACTTTAATTTTGGCTCACATGAGTTTCAGACACCACTCGTAGGAATTTCAATGCCGAAAGAGGAATTTCCGCATACAAGAAAAAGGAATTGGAATTGGAATTGCATTTGGCATTGTATTTTTCTAAATAAATAACTGATTAGAACTATATTATGGTACACATTGCCAAATACAATCCTCAAGTTTCTTATTTCAAATGAAGTAAAGTGCCAAAACCTAATGGTAGAGATTGTAGTACTGGTGGTAGTGAGGATGATGTGGTGTTGATGGTTGTAGTAATAGTGGGAGTGATGATGAAGATGTGATAGTGTTTGTGGTTGTAGTGGTAGTGATGACGATATGGTGGTGGTGGTGGTTGAAGTAGTAGTGTTAGTGATGACGATATATGGTGGTGGTATAGTGGTTGTAGTAGTTGTGGTCGTGATGATAGTGATGTGGTGGTGGTAGTGATGTTGATGTGGTAGTGGTGGTTGTAGTAGTAGTGGTAGTAATGATGATGATGTTGTAGTGGTTGTAGTAGTAGTAGTAATAGTAGTAGTAGTAGTAGTAGTAGTAGTAGTAGTAGTAGTAGTTGATGTGGTTGTGGTGGTTGTAGTAGTAGTAGTGGTAGTGATGATGATGTGTTGGTGGTGGTTGTAGTAGCAGTGGTAGTGATGATGATGTGGTGGTGGTGGTGGTAGCGGTGGCGGTTGCAGTAGTAGTAGTGGTAGTAGTGATGAAGATATGGTGGTGGTTGTGGTAGTAGAGGTCGTGATGATGATGTGATGCTGGTGGTTGTAGTAGTAGTGGTAGTGATGATGATGTGGTGGTGGTGGTTGTAGTAGTAGTGGAAGTGAAGATGATGTGGTGGTGGTGGTTGTAGTAGTAGTGGTAGTGAAGATGATGTGGTGGTGGTGGTGGTTGTAGTAGTAGTGGTAGTGATGATGATGTGGTGGTGGTGGTTGTAATGGTGATGGTAGTTGTGGTAGTGGTAGTGATGATGATGATGATGTGATGGTGGTGGTGGTGGTTGCAGTCGTAGTTGTGGTACTGATGATGATGTGGTGGTGGTGGTTGTAGTAGTAGTGAAAGTGGTGATGATGTGGTGCTGGTGGTTGTAGTAGTAGTGGTGGTAGTGATGATGATGTGGTGGTGGATGCAGTAGTAGAGGTAGTAATGATGGTTGTAATACTAGTGGCAATGATGATGATGTGGTGGTTGGAAGGGGGCGGGGGGGGGGGGGGGATCCTTGGAACAAATTGACCTCACCGGAATTTGACGGAAGTTGCCCGGACCCCGGAGTTTTTTGCTCCAGACCGGAGTTTTTTCCGGTGAAACCGGAGTTTTGGCATCACAGCATTACCTTGAATTTGCCTCATTGAGCAGGCCTATATCCACTGCCCTCATTAGAATAATCTATGAATGTACCACGTTTGTTTGATTTTTGTTATTTTATTTTAACCAATAAAATCAATTTTGATCATTAAATCACCCCGATATCAAATCGATTGGGAGTCAAATTGGATGTCATTCATTTCAGCCCCAAATAATATGCATCGTTCATTTTAACAATGTACACACCCCTTGGGTTCAAATCTTTTACGTCAACGCCAATCTGTTGGACCAAAGAGAAAGCATTATTTTTTGAGATTTAACTGGTGGATCCCAACAACACTGTGGTGGTTTAAGAAAGCAGTTGAATACGTATAGGTTGCAATGACACGAATGTATTTGATGTCCCATCTTCGTATTTCAGTCACGTGCTTTGTGTATTAATAGTATTGGACTCTTTTATAATATATGTATATAAAAAAGTGTATAATTTTGAAATAAATTTTTTTGTTTCATTTTTTCTTGGAATATTTGAAGTCTTTCTTTTTCAAATACATGCCTTCAAAGATTCAGCCACATTAAATCACACACACACACACACACACACACATATATATATATATATAATATATATATATATATATATATATATATATATATATATATATTGAATCCTGTTTGATACAAATATGGTACGAAAAGTGCTCGACATGTAGCAATGGAGCGAATTATTATATTAATATTTACCACAATGTTTGAGACAGTCTACATTGATGTTTCAGGTCCCATGAGCCATCGTCAGGACTGTGTGTTACATGAGTTGACTGTTATTGTTTGTTGAAGTGGTCATATATATATATATATATATATATATATATATATATATATATATATATATATATATATATATATATATATATATATTCATATCCAGCGGTGACCTAGACGTGTATCAATGTATCAAGCGCCAAAAAATCTATTTTTTTTAAATATCTCATTTCGAATCCACTCCAAGTTTGGAAACTATCTTGCATAATAATGTATTACAGGGCTATAAACGCGCCGCATGCTTTCAACAGCGGACTGGCTTCCATTGTAATATTTACTTTCCATTGTAATAATACGTACTTTCGAATCAGCTAAAAATATAATTTATTATAGTTTAGTGTGGCACGAACAAATGTCAATTTAATTAAAAATATGTAGTACATTCTGTTTGATGATGTAGAAGTAGACTCGAAAGAAGAAGATAATCCGTGATCTACCTCTCACAAAGCGGAATCTTGAGCTATGCTTGAGTAAATAGTAAAAAAAAGGTACTACAAAATTTCAGTGTTCAGGGACATTTTTTACGGATAAAACCTCAAATTTCAGGAACAAATGCGCCACGCAATAGTAATGTTTTTAATTAAAAGATAGTCAAACGTCTGATATCAAGAACATAAAGTGGTTACAATGGTGCTAGAGGTAATCATAAGTAGCAATTAATCTGCTGATGATGATGTGGTGGTTGTTGTAGTAGTGGTGGTAGAGATGATGATGAGGTGGTGATTGTCGTATTAGTAGTGGTGGTTGTTCTTGTAGTAGTGGTGGTGGTAGGGATGATGATGTGGTTGTTGTTGTAGTGGTGGTAGAGATGATGATGTGGTGGTGGTTGTTGTAGTAATGGTGGTGGTTGTTGTAATAGTGGTGGTAGAGATGACGATGATGTGGTGGTAGATTTGATGGTGGGGATCATGATGCTGCATACACTTCTTAACAAGTTGTAATATGATGGTCGATTTTATCATTTCCGAGACAAAAAGTAAACTTCCGTATTTTCCGGGACAAATCTTGAAATTCCGGGACAGTAGGCTTGTCTGCTATAGGGTTACACAGACAGTAGTAATTACAATACAACCTTATGGATGGAATGCATGTTTATTGCAAAATACCGTTCGTCAGATACAGAGCGGTCAGTTTCTACTTCTTCGTCTTGTGGAAACCTCTAATATTGTCGAGGATCACTCAACAGTTTGTTAACTTGTTAAAACTTTGCACATTGTAATACTAATACTAATAAAAAATGCATAGATTAAAAAGTCACGTTGGGAACTCTAGCAATCCGTGAAGGCATGTTGGCAACCGTTTTCATTTCAGCCACTTCAGCTGGGAGGCTATTCCATAGTCGGGCAGTGGAAGTGGAAGGGAAAAACGAATACAGGTGGACGTCTGTTTTTGATGTTGGGATGGTTACTCTTGCTGTGTGTCCCCTCGTATCGTAGTTCTTGTGCCGATGTCGTTTGGAAGTTTTTGTAGATCTTGTGGAACAATTTAAGTTTTCCTATCTTTCTTCTCTTCTCCAGAGGTTCAAGGCCAATCCCTTGTTATTTCAGACTCAAGACGCACTTGAGAAAGGATCGAATATGTTTGTGATGCGTCTTGCTGTTTTTCTTTGGATGTTTTCTAACGTGTCGATGTTTTTCTTTGTATACGAGTATTATGAGTATATGGGTCCCAAATTAACAATAGTTTTAAAAGTAAGGGTTTGAGTTGAGAATGGGCATCTTTTTAAATTGCGGGTGATGAAAGCGCTTGTTTGATTTGCCTTTGAAGCCAGGTGACATATGTAGTCGTTCCATTTGAGGTTTTTAGCAAACTCAATGCCAAGGTATTTTGCTGTCTTTCCATGTTCCAGATTTTTACCATTAGTTTATTAGGACTTCCGCCGTGGCCAATGTGCACATATCTGCTGGTCTGATAGTAACCGAATGGCCCTGATTTAATATTGTAAGGAACAATATTAATTAAATTATGGCTTAAATCGCTCTCTTTCAGTCCCAAGTTACATTGTAAATGATGTAGTATTGTAGTAATTAGCCACCCTACACACACACACAGTATTCACGGACTAGCTCTCTGCTGCAGGTCTTATGCCTTGCTTATATTGACATACTGAGTGGGATTCAGTATACTAAAGGCAAAGAGAGAAAACTGGGATATTAAAAAAAATAATAATAATAATAATAGATCTTTATTGTCCATAAATATGGCAATTTGTCATTTAGTTACACTTGTCATAACGTTATATGATAACTATAACATTGAACAGACACCTCTACCCATTCTCTCTCTCTTCCTCTCTTTCTTTCACGCGTGCGACATACACAACATTAACATATTCATTTCATTTTCAATTCGTTACATTCTTGGCAATTCAACACCAAATATTATCATCATTATCAATTGGTCACTTCATCTAACATTAAACAAATTAATCAGTCAATCAGTCAACGCATCAATCCTTGGTTTTGCTGTACCATATGAAATATTCAACATTTTTATTGCTGATGGAACGAACGTCGATTTATACTTGTTAGTTCCACATTTAATCTGACAAAAACTTCTCCCAGATGGCAAAAGACCAAATTCATGGTATAAAATGTTGTTTTTTTTATTGTTGGTAATTGAGAATGCCTTCCTTTCTATTGCTTTTCCGTGAATTCTTTCTACTTCATCAACAGGATGGTTTATTATTTTTGATGCCTCTTTGTAATTCTAAATCATCATACAACGCTTTATGTAATATTAAGCGAAGGATAGGTCTTCAATCAACAAATCGCGAAATAAGATGAAATTAGCGGTGCACTTTTGTGTCGGAAGTAAACAAGGCCGCCGCCATTTCGATTTCCTTCAGACAAAAACATTGATACGAACGATTTTTCCGAGGATTTGAAGCAGAACTCTAAACGTTAAAGTTTGAAGTACATACCATTCATTAATACGAACAATCATACAACGTTTAATACGGAAATGAGTGAAATGTTGTCATGAAACAAATAAATATCAAAAGAATTCATCACATAGGTGTAACTATAATAGTAACCCCGTTACTATTACTATACACAGCACTACTATATATGCAATGTATGCCAATCCTCAGCAGAGGGTCTAATCAAGTGAAAACAAGTATTATAGTATAGGTGTTTGCAAAACGAGTCCCAACCCATAACATCCAGGTCCTCTACAAGACCATCTAAAAAATATGGTGCTTTTTGTTTTTAAGGGTGTTACGGCACTTGCAACACATTAAGGTTATATCAGCGCCAGTAAAAAGGAAGAAAATGGGATAGTAAAAGGTTCCAGACATACAATTAAAGCAGAAGGAAAAAAATATCATCTCCGAAAACTATACATTTGACGTTTTCCCTCTCAGCAGGGCATCCGACAAGGACCAAGACAAAACCAAGTAATCTCATTCAAAAGACAAAGACAGAAAGCAAGTTGGAAAACAGCTATAGGGGGATAGAAGACGCGGTAAGTACCTCCCTGCCCACAATGGGAAGTCAGGAACCCCACCCAGAAAAACATGGTGCGTTGACCATGACCCAGGTCAATAGCTAATAGCATAGGTTTTTCAACCTCTTTACCCAAGCTGTAGAAGCTCATTGGCACTTGCCGGGCCATATTTACGAGAAGGAAAATATAAACAACACACGCCTGCAAACTCTCTTGAGTTCAACAATCAAGCACAATTGATTGCCCATACACTTGATCTGAACAGTACAAGAATTAAGATAAAGAGTATTGGTTCTAATTTGCCAGGAAATTTTCTGTTTTGTTTTGTCTTAATGGGTTTTACGGCGCTTGCGACACATTTAGGTCATATCAGCACCATTAAAAAGGAATAAAATAAAATAGGAATAAAATTCTAGATTCACAATTGAAAGCACACAAGAAAAGGTAGGGTAAAGGGGAATGGTTTAAATAGGAACAGATGTAGATTCCAAGAGCACATTATCAGTGTGTAGTTTGAGATCAGCTAAAAGTCTCACCCAGGCACAAGCACAGGTCCTCACCCAAAGCAATACATTTAAATGTCTACAAATCATAATATATTCAAACCAACAAATAAAACAATATATTCGAGAGATATGATTTAGAAAGAAAAAAAATATCACCTCCCAAAACTAACACTTTACATATGACCGTTTCCCCATCAGCCAAGGATTCCGGAAAGGCTCAGGACAAAACCAAGTACAAAGACAAAGACAGAGCAACTCAGAAAATAGATATAGGGGAATAGAAGACAGAAAGTGACCTCCTGCCCACCACGGGAGACAGGAAATCTTTTCAGACACAAGCACTTGAGGAAAAGTAAGACAATCGAGACAGTCCACGGAGCAATCTATTCATAAGATCAAAACCCAGCCCTGGGGTTTTCACTGGCACAAGTCAGTCTAATACCCTCGATTAAGGAGATTTACATGAGGCTTCCCCAATTCACACTCATAGATTTAAAAAAAAAAATAAATAATGATAATAAAAGAAACTAATTCAACAGACCCCCTTTCTCCGATCCACAAGGTCAGTGTCACTTCAGGACGAAAAGCCAAGTGGTAAGAAATTCACGAGCTAGTGCAGAAGTTTTAACAGAACTTCCCCCCCCCTCTCTCTTTTTGAATGAGTGTTTCGTTCCCTTACTAATTTTTCAAGTTAGAGAGTGTATGTGGTCTCCAACCTAAAACTGAATCCAAATATATACTATGGCAATAAACACAATTTGACCAAAAAGGGCCCCTTCCAGAAGCCCATCGAAGCTCAACCAGCGACTTATATATGAAAAGGGAGCGAAAACCCCTGTTAAATACAAAAGCCCTTTCATAGAAAACAAAGACAAATACAAAACATTCAGAGTAGTGATTTAATTTTCTCATTTTTATTTTTATTTAACATGTATTTAAGCCACCAAAGCAGATGCAGTAGAGGATTCGCTGTGGAGAGAATAAAAAGGAAAAATTGAAAATTAACAAATATCAAACAGCAAAAAAAAAAACTGAATTCAAACATAACCAATCTCACCAACGTTTTTTTAAAAAGTACAACACTAATAACAATAGGTAAATGGCTGTCCAGTAAAAACTTGTTTAACTAAAACTAAATGCAATGAACTTGGGTGAAAAGGAACACAATCAGAGCTGCCAACTTTTCAAAGAGCTAAAACAGGACACCCAAATGCACAATATCGGCATGACCCATATCAGCAGTACCGAATGTTATATAATATAACATAATCTATCTAGATTTACAGCCTATTCTGTTCCTTGCCTTAATTTGCTGGTCAAAAAAGCATAATACTGGGACATGCAAGGATAATTTCCATTCACATAAACAGTCCAATTTTTTGTTCTGTTTTAAAACTTTTATCCAGATTACCAAATCGGGACAGTTGGCCACTATGCATAATTCACAAATTCTGAACTTTTAAAAAATAGTGACACACTCATATTTTTCATCGTACTTCAAAAAAAAACAAAAAAACAAACAAAGCTTTGATACAACACGACATATCCATTAACTAACCTCAAACATCAAACAAAGTGGCATATAATTATAATCACTACTCAAACAGTATACGACAATTATAATGGAGCAAAAAAAAGTTCTGTACCACTTCCCCAACCCACATTGTTTCTATAGTCAGTATTTACACTAATCTTCTTGAAGCTGTGAACGGTAAAAAAAAATAATGTACAAAATTAAAAAAGAAGAAACACAGCTCCCATGAAACATGTTGACTCAAAAATTTCTCCAGCCAACAACTAAAATATGAAAAATGTCAATAAATCACAGAAGGACAGACAAATGGCAGAAGAGTATTAGGAACTCCTTGCTGGCATATACGTATTTGAGATAATGTTACTGTACTTCATTTGAGATAACCTAGCATAAGTGTCATCCAGACACAAGCACGGGATCCCACTGCGAGGAATCACTCAAATGTTTACAAAAATAAACATAACTATCAGTACACAACAGAAAGATGACTTACAAGGGGGAAAAAAATGCCTCCCAAACACTATACATTTGACTCTGCCAATGACCCGATAAGGGCCACAACAAAAGCAAGCAAACCTATTCCAGATGGATAGATGACCAGCAAGGGACCTCCTTGCCCACCATGGAATGTCAAAAGACCCCACCAAGCCCAATTATGTCTGTCATCTCAAATGGACTATCCAAATATTGAGATAGGATATATGGACAATATTGCATCCATCTCCCCCTAACATCACACTCACACCCCACCCACTACTAAGTTAATAATTTGCTGCAATAAATTAAACAAAAAAAAAAAAGAAAAAAAAAGAAGAAAACTTACTACTTCCAGGTTGGAGGTAAAACTCTCTTAGTCTTGTAATAACGCCCTAGCCTGTGAACTCTTGACTCAACCAAAATAAGACGGTACTTGGAGTCAATGTCCTGAAACGATTGGATAAATGTATACAGGTGACTAAACGTTGAATCATTAAAACTCTTCTTTCACAATTAACTATACACAAAATATCTTCACAACAGTTCAAGAAAAACCACCATGGAGGAGATTTCCAACTATTGAGGAACAAATGACCTGTTTGCAATGATGTAATGAAAGTAATTTTTTTTTTTAATGACTCAATATATATTTAGGAGACTATTATGGTATTTTTTTTCTCTATCTCATCTTGTCTCAGCCATTGAAAGGTGAATGGTTCATCATATAGATGTCAAGAGTAGCAAATATTTGTAAACATCATTGACAAGATGATATATGTTCAACTTCATAAACAAGATGTAAAATAAAAGAGTACTAGTCTGGCACATAGTTGCTAGGTTGCTTGGACACGAGATATTTGCACAATAAAATATAAAATAAATAACTTGTCTCAGTCACTAAAAGGTAGATGGTTTTCATCATAGTATAGATGTCAAGAGTAGCAAATATTTGAAAACATCATTGACAAGACATTCCAATGGAACATGTAAAATTACTAAATATTTTTCAGGATCAAAACAGCACATGGAATAATGAGGTCGTATCAGTGGTACAAAAGGGTACAAAATGTGTCACACACACAATATCCCTTCACCATCATCTTTTGAAATAACTTGCAGTGACAGGTGATGTTTGTTTTGATTTTAAGAGTTTGCAACACATTAAGGTCATATCAGCACCAGTAAAAAGGAAGAAAATGGGATAGACAAAATTTCTAGAATTACAATTAAAGCACCCAAGAAAAGGTAAGACAAAGGGGAATTTGTTCAAATTGGAAACAGATGTAGATTCCAAAAACAGATGTAGATTCCAAGAGCACACTATCAAAGTACTTAGTTTGAGATCACCTAAAAGTCTCATCCACACACAAGCCCAGGTCCCAACTAAGAGGGATACACTCAAATGTTTAAAAATCATATATAATCAGACCTGCCAACCTTCCCAGGATGAAAAGTGTATTGCAGTGATGGTACAAACAAAAAGAAAAAGCTAAGGTAACATTTCATAAAAATACCATTTCATTGGTCAAGTGAAGAAATAGTTATAGTCTTGGTTGCCAAATGGTCAATTTTGGCCGCTCAAAAAGAGGTCTAAACTTTTTCCTCATCTACCACGTTCAAATTTTTCTGAAACCTTTTATACATCCAACATAAAAAGCTTATCTTCTGAAGGACTATTATATACATAGTCTTGCACAGTAAATCAAGCTGTACAACACACACTTATAAATATATATTTTTTATAATTATTCAAATTTTGCGTCAAAAATGTTGGTTGCGCCATTATGTATGTGACAATTTTCCTGTAGTTAAGGAGAGGGTTGAGTGAGAATTTGAATTAGTCGTGACTTTACCAGTATCCATTTTAAATATGCAAATCATCTTAGCATCTCATGCATTTAGCAGTAAATTGTTAATGGACATATTTTTTTTAAAGGTCAGACAGCACATTGTAATCAGATATAATCATAGCCCAGTGCAGGTTCATCACTCCAAAAAAATCACCAAGTTGCAAAGTAAACCCATTGATTTACATCTTAACATAAAATTGCAATAATAAAGTTTGTCCTGATTTCATGGACATGAAATTTTTGAGACTCATTATCAGTTTATTCAGATGAGTATAGTTTATGTAAATTAATATCAGCGGAAAATATCATGCTGATACAAGCCTAGTAAATAGATCCTTTCAAACTTAGTAGTCTTCATCTTAGTCTAAACAAATTAAGCCATCAGAGCAAAGTGTCTTGGCTCAATTGCTAGCGAGGGTCCAACAAAATGTTGCACTTGTTCAAATATTATTAACTTTAATACATGCGAGATATTAACTTCATGTTTGGATAGAGCTGAAAGTCTAAAATTGACTTATCTTTGTTATGATTTTGGACATTAAAAAAATATAAAACAATCTTACCAATGGTCAGACAGCACTTCGGAATCAATAAAAAATCATAGCCCAGTGCAGAATCATCATGCCATTATAACATTTCAATTCAAATTTCTGTCCCATCAACATTAACAATTGATTGAAATTGTAATGTATCTGTCGCAGAACTATGGTGATACATTCACCGTGGTTTTGACATGAACTCATCATCAAAACCTCTATTATGACAGTGAATCAGATCCAGAAAATGAATCCTGAAATCCACCAAATGAAGAAAAACAAAAGAGTACCTTCCTGTTCTTTTCCAAGTGTTTGCGGATGGAGACAGCCTTTCTGATCAAGCAATACAGATCTTCAGGCAAGGTAGTAGCAAGACCCTTCTTCTTCAAGATACGAAGAATTTTATTGCCTGTCACATACTTGACCTGAGCTACACCGTGAGAATCTCTCAAGATAACACCTGTGATTAAGTAGGGAAAGAAAAATTAAATTCGTAAGATTCAGCAGGTATGTATATTGTGACATTGGCAGCTACGTATATGTCTATTGTGTTTCTACTGAAACAGTGAAAAATTGCAGGTGTGCTTATACAGTATAATTAATGCAGATATACGCAGCCACTGACACAATCCATTTCCCTTTTGCATAACTGACAACTTTCTGCTTATTTTTAAAACTTCGCTACTGGTTCCCATTTCAATGCTGTACATCATGATTTGCTAATTGATGGCAAATATATGTTGTGACACAGCAAACCCCCCACCCCAAGTAACATGCCATGTATTTATAATCTTCTTCAACATACCAATAAAGTAAATAAATATTATTATCCACCCAAAGGAATTTTGTCTTAAGGTCTATTCCAAAAAGGGATTAGCCGCAAAACAAAGCTAGGAAGATGTGACTTGCTCAAGACCAAGTAAGGAAGCGGAAAATAGAACAGGGTACCTTTCTGGTGTGAAACAAATGCAATACCACTGAGCCATGCTCTTTCCAATTCTCATCAAATCATGGCATGACACGGTTTCCTCAAACTTTTGTTTTATATGTCCTGGGGAGTTTGAGGAACCCGTGCTTGAGTGTATTTTGTAAACAAGCAAAGTCCCTTATAAAAGAATTTATTTTGTTCTCTTGATGAAAATGACCAAATGTGATGTCAGATTAGAGTAAAACCTAACACCTCCTGAAAAGAATCTGAAATCTACCACATACCGATTTGGGATGGAGTTAAACCCTTCCTGGCCAGCTTGTAGATTTGTTCTTCAACATCCTCAGCTGTCAATTTCAGCCACTGAAAGTAAATAATTTTTCATTTTATTGTAGAAAAAAAAAAAAAACACCAGAGAAATTAAATAGTAATTGTTCGGTTTTGAACTTTGTGCCCCAATAAAATCAAAATAGACTAAAATGTTTCGGACATAGAAATCTATTACAACCATAAAGAATAAATATTTTGGCATATAAACCCGGTTTAATTGCAGACTGACCTACGACAAAAGAACATTTGAATAAATCAAAGATAATAACAGGGAATCCCCATTTGAAGAAGTGAATACATCAATATGGGCATTACTTAAGCTCAAGATTAAGCCTTAATTATGTTTTTTTTAATATTCAAGTTATGAATTAACAAATATGACAATAAAGCAATGACGGTGCTATCAAATACAGTGCAAGCCACTTAATTGGAACAGCACAATGTGCAGAAATTGTTCAAATTGGCCAATTCCACAAAGTGAATTTCATGACCAGAACCCATCAAGAATATCTGCATGTCTGTTGGACTCAAAAATTTACAAAGGTCATAAAAATTATAAAAAACTGCTTAAAACTTACAGTTGGAACACTTCGTCTGTAAGGCAAAGTACTGCGGGATATACCCTTTCTGAAAAATACAAAATACAACAAAAGAACCATTAACAATGCAATGATGAGGTAAATTTAACCTGATCAAAGAACAATTTCTCATGTTGTCGCAGTAGAGTTGTATAGTATAGCAATGTGAATTGGACTTCAATGAATACAAAATAAGTTTTCCAGTCATAATTACTTTGCTTGATCTCATGTATTCAAATTCAACGGCAAAAATTGAAACCTAGCAGAGATCAGAGATCTTCAATGAATTGTCTGTCTGTCTAGCCCCCATCTGTCTATTATCAAGTGTAGTGTAATGAAAATGTATCCATAATTCTAAAAGTTCTTTTAATTCAAAAATTGATCATTTTTTACTTCATCATCTGCATGACTACACAGTACAGTACAGCGAGCCTATCGGCGGCCACTGGTCTCTGGAGCTATCAAAGTAGGTACTTTGGTAAAAAATTCAAATTGGATCGAGCTCAATGAAACCTATATCATTTTAAAGTGCTTTTCAACACGATTCTAATGATACCAAAATTGTGAAAATCAGATAAGCAGAAAAAAAGTTATGTCAGTTTAAAGGCTGAAAAATGGTCTTCTATTTGCCTTTGTTATTTACTGACGGACTTTGTGACCTGAAAATTGTTGCATTTCCGGTAGTAACCACCATTTGGATTTCAAAACTGGTCTAAAATGGCCGCTAAGATTTGAGTAAGGATTTTACTGGAACGAATTTCATGGATGCGGTATACAACTTTGCCCTGAATTTAATTTTATAAAAAAGTTAAGATGTTAAATAAACGTGCCAGCATGAAATTTTGATTTACCAAGTTCTAATCTTTTAATTATCCAAAGCTAAATTATACCATATTTTATCCATAATCAAAAGTTATACTAAATTGTCATTGATTTTAAAATAAACTACACCAAACGATAGAGTAATTTCTCCTGAAGAAAATAAGACATCAATCATTAAAATCCATCCATAAACAAAAAATCTATGGAACTTTTTCTGAGACCCATCACTCAAAAGTCCAAAAAATCGGGTCACAGCCACTAGGCCATTTATCGGCTCCCTGCTGGATGGCCAAATGGACGTTTACCAAAGTACCTAATCAAAGTCAAAGTGCCTACTTAATTAATTTGACCCAATCAGTTAATCAGGTGGGAAAAGATAAAATTTTATACCGCATTTGTTTCTCTACGACTAACGGTTCAAGTGAATAAATCCCAGGTTTTTAAAACTCTTTATCTTACTTTTATTTTTATGAACACTTGTGATTGCTTCCCTTTATTTGGAGTTTTGAGTTTGATGAGGACCCTGCCTCACTGCATGGAACTGGAAGTAGTGGAAATCAGTGGGAAGGCTCTCAGACTCAGACGCTTTTGTCTTCAGTTTGTAGTCAAGAATCAGAGTGCAATAATGTCAGTGAAAGTTGCAGAAATACTCTATAATCTTAATGAAAATTTGTCACATAAATCCACCATTTATCTCTCACGCTCGTGCTCCGGCAACTTGTCTCAACCAGACTTGAGACTCTAGACCCAAATGCTATATCATCTTTGAAATATATATAATTATATCTCGAGGATTTCAAAACCAATCACTTCCTCTCCAATTTTTTATACAAAACATTACAAAAATTGAGGAGGTAACAAAGAAAAATAAATTTAAACATAAATACCCTGCTGAGTGCATGCGCCCCATGTTGACTTCGTATGGAAAAAGGAAGCTAAGTAGACCGGAAATCTACTAAGCGAACATTCGGTGTTCTTAAGGAATTCTGGGATCTGAAGTATCGACTACGTAAAATAATGAGAGCGTGATGTAAGACCTCAGTGGTAGTTACTAATAAACTATGAATGACAGATTGCATAATAAACTTTATCCTATTTTTTATGTATTCAAAGTGATATAAAAATTTAGAATGTTTATTTAGAATTATATTACCGAAATAGTAGTTAATTACCAACGACTTCATCTGTCGGCCTGGTTATGAAATAAAAATTCACTTCGTAATCGTAGCCATAGTCATTCCTTATTTTAAACTTCAAACAGAAACGACTAAAAGGAAGAGTTATTGTGCAATAAATGAGAAGAAAAGTAGTAAAAGAGAAGAAGACCCTATTTTCTTATTTCTTAGTATTTTTCTCATTAATCAATAAATCGCGAGAAAAAAGTTGTTTAAAATTTGATGGCATCCAGATCCTGGGCATTGACATGTATTGCAGCGCTACGCAGCTGACTGTTCTGATGACCCAATCCCCGAAAGGACTCATCAATTTGATAGCAGCGAAGATTAGGGGGGGGGGGGGGGGGGGGGGGGGTGCATTTATTGCAAAGAAAATCAAAATCATGGACCTCGACAAGAGCCCTCGCTCAACGGCGGCGGGAAACAACTGGAAAATGTAGAAAACTGTATTTCTCTTGGCTCAAGAACGGAGGCAGATGGCAAGTCAAGTCCAGTTATAAGATGCAGATTGCCACATGCGTCAGCTATTCCATCCGCCATGTCCCCGATCTGGAAGTGGCAGGGAGAACTCCTAGAGTCATAGAAACTTGCATATATTCCCATATGACTGGGAATCATGGACAACAGCAAAGCAGTTGAAAAGAGAATAAATACATTATGTATAATAGAGATGTGCTGCAGAAGGATCCTAATAATCTTGGACAGCCAAGATATCAAACATCTGCGTCTTGAGGAGGATAGGCCTTAAAGATTGTCAGTTCATGTCAACCATCAAGAAATCGAAGCTACCATTTTTTGGCCACATCAAAAGACACGATTCAATAGAAAATATCTGCATGAAGGTTGCCTGCGATGGCAAGCGGAATAGAGGGGGGGGGGGGGGGGCAAGGAGGAGGTTGTCTCTTTTTTCTTTTCTTTTTTATTTTTCTTTTTGGCTGAGCGCAAAGCATCAATACGAACTCGGTACCTTACGTACGAAGCAAAGACAGTACGGAAGAGCCACGCTGCCTCTTTATATTTAATCCATTTAGTTCTTTAGTCGTGTCGTCATATCACACATGATTTTCTGTCATACCCAAAAACCATAGACATGGCATTTTGTGTTTTCTGACATTCCCGTTATCAGCAACAAAGAGGTGAATGATCGCATGTTGGATGTGTGTATTGTATTGTACTTTGTGATTATATATTATACAAAAGAGATGTTTTTTCAAAAGCTTCTTTTTGCTTGTAAATCTGAAGATAATAAAGTCATCTTTAAGTCAAGATAACGGTTATGCTGAATTTACAAAAGTTATGTCATTACGATATTTTTTTTTCCTTTCCTCTCCTATAATGGCACGCCTTTATTTGCACGGACGTATTATTCTCCCAAAAGGAAGCGTTTGATCAAAAAGAGAAAAAAATAATGTCCAATGCGCATTCTGTATCTTAAATTAAACAATTTTTATCTATTTCTGTGACAAACCCAACGAAGCACACATATTTCGTGGTTTAGAATGCCTCTTCAAGAGGTAGTCTACTTACTTAATTTGCAAGTTGTTAGTACGAGATCCCTATACACGTTTTCCCCAAACAGTCTGGTTCGTTACAGGAGTGATGATCGCCTATAATATCATTTTATCCGCTGTCTCAAAAACGGTATTCTGCCTGGATGATATAGAAGCTAAAAATTGAATTTAGAATTATAATGATAGGAAATTCTTTTTCTTATTCTTTTAAATTTTATCTATTTATTTAGTTTATTATTTATTATTATTATTATTATTATTATTTATTATTATTATTATTATTATATTATTATTATTATTATTATTATTATTATTATTATTATTATTGGGCGCAATTTAAGAAATTGTATTTACAATAGGTGTAATGAATTAAATTTATTTACTCTAAGAGCATTTATAGCGCAATACTCACTAAACGTGCTCAACAGCAACACGTAATATATAGAACGAGGTGTGGTGCCTGTTAGGCGATATTACATTTTTTTTTTCCACAGAGACAACGCAGTCAGCGGCCTGGTACTCATTTTGCACCTGATTATGACGAATTTGAGTAAAGAGCCTTTTCCAAGGACTCAACTATGCGCCGAGCGAGGCTCGAACCTCGGACCTTCCTATCCGAAAGCGAGTGTCCTACCACAAGACCACATAACCGCACTTGATTAAATCTGTTCGCTGGTACAGTCGACCGATTTCTTCATTATTTTTGTGCAGAGGAAAATCCATTCTCGTATGTTTGATGCCATGTCTCCGACGTTGTTTAGGTCAATAGTTGGTGTTAAGCGGGGGTTGATGTTTGGCAATCTTTTGAGATCATTGTTGAGTGTTATTGGCAGTGAGATGATTGGGCGTCCTTTGTGTTTCGGTCCCAAAATTGGTGAAAGAGAATGACATATATTTTATGTAGATTTATTTGCTGGTTTTTCTGGATCTCGTCTCAGGATGTATAAATAGGCTCCACATGGCTTTAAGTATTTGAAAATAGATCGGTGTTTCGTTACATTTTTTGGTACAGTGGTTTGTTTATTATTGTGAAGATATTACACAGAAGACCAAATAAACGAAACCCAACGTTTGCAAAACAACAGGCAAAATGAAAACGAAGAATCTAGCTTACCACCTCTAAAATCTGAAATAGAATGGGCAATTAAATCACTTAAAGATGGGAACAGTCCAGGTTGTGACAACATTCAAGCTGAGATGATAAAAGCAAGCGAAGATGAAGGAGTTGAAGTATATTTAAGACTGTACGAAAATTTGGGAGAAAGAAATTTGGCCCTCAGATTGGAGGAGAGCAATTTTTATACCATTGCCTAAGAAAGGAGACTTACAACTATGCTCCAACTACCGAACAATATCACTCATCAGTCATGCAAGCAAAATCCTTCTAAAAATTATCATGAAAAGGATTGAACGTAAACTGGAAGAAGAAGTCAGTAACACTCAGGCAGGTTTTAGAAAAAACAGAGGGACAAGAGACCACATATTCAATTTGCGTCAAATTATTCAGAAGCATCGAGAAGTAAATTCAGGTCTCCACACTTGTTTTATAGACTATTCGAAAGCTTTTGATTGTGTTAATCATGAGAAACTATGGGAAACTCTCCTGGGGATGAACTTTGATCCTAGAATTAGAAACCTGATATGATCCCTCTATGAGAACCAACAATCAGCGGTACAACTAGAAAGCGGAACAACAGAATGGTTCAATGTTACAAAAGGAGTAAGACAGGGATGTATTCTATCACCCCATTTGTTCAGCAGTTACACTGAAGGTATAATGCGAGATGTGGAAAACGATGTCAGGAGAAGTAATTACAACGAACCTAAAATGCAAGGTCTACCCATAAAAGATCTGAGGTACGCAGACGCTACTGCACTATTGTCCACAACACCGGGGGGACTAGAGAATCTTATAACATCTGTAAAGGAACACAGCACACAGAGCGAGACCAAAGGCCTTAAGCTGAATATAAAGAAGACTAAAATCATGAATACTGACAAGTGCAAAACAGATGCCATCATAAAAATCAATGGAGAAGAAATAGAAAGAGTAAAGATTTTTGAATATCTTGGAGCCAGGATTGAGTACAACGGGAAATCGGCCCCAGAGATCAGGAGGAGACTAGCAATGGCAAGATCAAAGCTAGAAAAGATGAATAATATCTGGAAAGGGCAGTGCATTCAAACAAAAATCAAAATCCTCAAAAGTGTTGTTTTCCCAACTGCAACAAAATGGATGCGAAGCGTGGACTATCAGCAAAGCAGAGAGCACAAAGATCACAGCTTTTGAAATGGCATGCTACAGAAAAATACTCAGAATATCATGGACAGAAAAACAAAGAAGTCCTGAGAAGGATCGGAATAAAATCACCAATTCTTCTTCAAACTGTAAAGAAATTGAAACTGAACTATTTTGGCCACACGACTCGCCACGAATCATTAGAAAAGCACATTCTGCAGACAAGGGTAGACGGCAAGAGAGGAAGAGGTAGACCAACAAGAAGCTGGGAACAAGGTATATGTGAATGGCTGGGAATGACAACAACACAAGCAAGTAGACTGGCGGAAAATCGTAATCTGTTTCGCAAGAAAGTTCGGGAAGCAACGTCCTACGGAGGATCAGCTGACTAGAAGAGGAGGTTTGTTTATTTTTATTTGGAATATATTCCCAGTTCCTACTTTTCTAAGTTGTTTACGATAGTAGGTGTCCTGTTGATATTCGTCGGATTTTGTCATTCCCCATATTGCACAGCTGTGGAGGAGAACGGATTTGACTCGTGTGTGTGGCGTCTATGTAGGAGAAGTGACAAATATGAATAGACAAATTGAATAGGAGTTAGATAGTTTCCCCAAAGACATAAGTCGTCTGGTGCCACTTTTACCCTGTTATAGTTGGGTTAAAGTTTCTGACAATTCGACAGATAGTAAGAAAATTTTAAGTTTAAGAAATAATTAGTAGAATTAGTGGTAGATTTTTGGCACGTTGTATATAGGGATGGATAGGTTCAGATGGTAAATGTAAATTCCCGTTAAAGAAGAAATACTTTAATATAAATCATCAGAATTGCCTCACAAAATAACATGTTAACACATAATTAGCCAAAAGAATAATAGTATATATTTTTATTAATTAAAGTTAGGCTATGGTAGTTAATTTTCCTCTCATCGTTTTTCAGTTGCTCAATTTATATAACTGGTTCCTTATATTCTGGTAGAGGTTGGATGTGACTGGGGGCGACTGTCCTATGACTGGTGGTGGCGTTAAGGTAAGGTTGCTTCAGCCTGTTTGTTCAATGGAAGAGCCTCTTAGTCAGTATCTGGTTGTCAGCACTGGATCATCGTGTAACCGAATGGGCATTAAAGGAGTAACCAGATCCTTGTCCATACAATGTTTTCCGCTAAATAGAATTTCAAATTGACCGCTATGTTGGAGATAGAGTTGATGGAATGAGAGAAAGACCGAATTTAGCTGAGTCTTTGCTTATATAGAAATATGACCCGGGTAGGGTCAATCCCAGAAACCAATGATGGTCCTGGATTTGTAAGTGCCAGAATTTTACTGATCATTTGGTTGAATACAATCATATTCCGCGTATGTTAGTCCTGGCTGGTCCGTCATGTAATAAATTGTGTAATCCTAGGATAATTTTTCGGCCGCTTTGATTAGCCGGACCGGTCGATTAATTATGCAGGCATAAGGCAACTCTCGTCCCTCGTCTGGCCGTTAATTTATTCAGTTTCATACTTGGGCGTTTTTGCAATCACAGCAGATGTAGCAATAATTATGCTGGGCTAATCAAATATGGTGCGACGCTGTGAAAACATGATATTGAGATTCCCCCCCCCCCCCCAGACCCTTCTCCTTGTCCACCCAGAAATGATTAGGTAGCTGGGTCTGTTATCTGGCGGAAAATATTTTGCCATGGATTAGCGTCCAATACAGAGGGTAGTAAGCAATTGCTTTTGTCTATTTAACGCTATAGAGACTGGGGTTAACCGCGACTCCGTGGGCCCTTTTTCTCCGACTATGTACTTTATTTTTCATACACACTGGGAGGGAGAGAGAGAGAGAGAGAGAGAGAGAGAGAGAGAGAGAGAGAGAGAGAGAGAGAGAGAGAGAGAGAGAGAGAGAGAGAGAGAGAGAGAGAGAGAGAGAGAGAGAGACAGAGAGAGAGAGAGAGATGGAAACAAGTTTTCACATCTTACAAAGATAGTCGTAAAATTAACCAATATATAATAGCAAAAATGGAGTCACAACTCCCCCCCCCCCCCCACACGAAAAAAAAACAACAAAACAAAAAACAACACACATACCCAAAGCCGAAAGAAACCCCCTTTCCGACGTGCATTTATTTGTAGGTCTGATAACCCAATTCATCATGGGCTCATTGTAATAGAAATCTCAAAAAATTACGCAAAATAATTTTTTCTTAAATGTTAAACTAGGCCCATAATCGGGTTCGGATGTCAGACCTGTGTGCATGTATACGTCGGCCCTCCCCCAAACGCCGTAAAAATGTAAAATCAACCCCACAGCCGAGAGAAAAAAAAATCCCGTCAAAACATAAAATGTCATTTTGTTATTTGTTAACAAATTATATACACAGTAGTTAGGGTACTGTTTTCAACCCCAACTCACTCCCGACGCTCAGCCCGATATCGATGTTACCTAAACTTACTCTTAACTTAGGTTAGTTTTCCCCGCCAAATTACCCGAAGAAGCGGAGAAACGTGATTGCCAATTTGGCCCTTTCGCTACTAAACACGTACTTAAATTACGGGTAATAATAGCACGTCTTCAAAATGAACAGAAGCTTCTACACTATACATTAAACTTTCAACAATCTTCCCTTTAATATCGGTTGTCACCTTTATTTTCATTCGTACTTTCCTTTCTCCTCAAGACAATAACGTTTCTTTATGGACCAACTTGTCTGACATGATTAAGATCATGAACAATATTAAGACATGATTCCACACATCTCTTTATCTTAGGATCTAAAACTACAGATCACGTTTAAACATAATCAAACAAACAGAAGTAATGCAATATACACAACGGTTTTTCTTTTAAAATTTAATTTTTGACATGTGGACTGGATTTTGCAACCTGCTTTCAACTGTTTCAAGTTTAAAAAGAAATAAAAAATTCTGGGCAGCTGATTTCATGGACTGACAGCGAGGAACAGACAGAGTGGAAGCGGGTGCGTGTTCCTGATATGTATTTGTACTCTGTGATCGTTTCTCTTATATGTATTGTGTTCCATGTACATATCCGTCAGCTTTTGTAAGCTGGTAAATTTTAGTGCGAATATTTTGGAATATTTAGATTTTGTCGCATCGCAATATTATTATATGATTAATACACAGGAAAGCGCCGCAAATATGATCCATCGACTGTAATATTCGGTTTCGCTGATAAATGCGTGGCTAGTATGATGAAGCAGAAGAATCATGGACTATTCCATGCTTGATTCTCGAAAAATCTGTAATTGTCTGAAAATGTTCAATTGGGTTCTAACCATTTAAGATTTTGGAGATAATTTACAATAATGCCTGACAGCATTTGCTGTCAATACATCTGTAAGTTTCACAACAACCCAGTGAAACAAAATCTGATTGGTGTAAGCTGTAACGTAAAATATTAGATAGCCAATGAAAAGCAGTGTGTCATTCCTTTACCGTTTTCAGCCTCCATCTTCCTCGTGTGAACGTGATCGTTAGGCAAAGGTAAGACATTTAAACTTGATTTTTTTAATGTTTTGCTCTCATATATATAAAAAAGAGACTGGTGACCACATTTACAGGTGATTAAATTTCTTAATTTTTATGGGTTTGATGATTGTTGTACGGGTTAATTGTCCCTGATAATAGCCACTTCGGTTCGACTTAGTCTTCAGTTCAATAAAATAAGTGGAATTGAATAAATGAATAAGTTGAGTAATAAGTATAAGTGGTGAGTGAGTCAACAATTGGTTTATAATATAATCTATCAGAACACAAGAGTAACTCAACCAATATTATACTTCTACCTTATTCTTTTGGATCATTTGTGAGTCTTGCACAAGCTCGCTACTCAATTATTATGGATTGTCTACGTACACGGTAACCCTAGCCCTAGGCAGTTTAGTGAGCAGCAGAAGTGGGAGTCAAATTGTGACTCGACCCAACTCGCCCATAGGAAAGTTATGACTGGAAATTGCCGTTCGCTTTTACTAAAAGTTTTTGGAGAGTTCAATTAAAGCTACGAAGATAGACTCAGAGCATAAGACCTCCCTAGCCTCGTGTACAGAAGACTCACTCAGAGATCTAATTGAAACTTATAAATTGACTAACCGTCTCTACAAAGTAGACGTTAAGGAAACATCTGAAAAAAATTCTTTAGTCAGCGAATTGTTGAGACATGGAATAGCCTGCCTGAAAAAATAGTTACAGCGCCAACAAGCATAAGGCTGTCATTATCCCCAGACAACAGATTACCTCACATTTAACAAGGACAAAAGAACAAGAGGCCATTGTTATAAACTTGCCAAACAAAATTGCCCTTTAGGAAACATCCGAAAAAATTTCTTTAGTCAGCCAATCGTTGAGACATGGAATAGCCTGCCTGAAAAAATAGTTATAGTTATAGCGCCAACAAGCATAAGGCTGTCATTATCACCAGGCACCAGATTACCTCACATTTAACAAGGACAAAAGAACAAGAGGCCAAATTTCGTTATCCCCAGACAGATATTTGAAATATCTATAAAAACATCTGTGATTATTCTCCGCCGGGCGGAAAATAACCAAATTTGTTATTCTCCGCCGGGTGGAAAATAAAAAGGATTATTTTCTGCCGGGTTTTCCAAGTTGATCCTTGACACTTAGCGGACTCTCTATATTATGACGGATTATGACCCCTGTGGTGTAGTGTAAATAATCTGGTCGTTATTTGCCCCCCCCCCCCCCCCCCCCCCCACCCCCCCGTTATCAGGGAATCAGTGGGTGATAGTGATAGCGGTGGCAGTAGACGGTAGGGAATCAGTGGGTGATAGCGGTAGACGGTGAGGCACACTTCATTCCGCCCCAACTAGAGAAAATTGGGTTAACGTGTCTTTGCCATACTGGTTCAGTTTGTTTAAAAACTCTTCATAGCTAGTGAATTTGGTCCCCTGGATAAAATCCATCCTGCTCATGCTCATCACCAAATGGAAATGAATGAAATGCGTGTGGGATCACGTTAATTCGTTGTAGGTAACGTGGCATCTCGATAACAGCTTGACACCGCAGCGGAAAACCCGGCGGAAAATATTAAAAAGTACTATCTTCCGCTGGCCGGCGGAGAATAATCAAATTTCGTTATTCTCCGCCCGGCGGAAAATACTCACTGCCAAACATAAAATTAACTCTTTTTTAAGATTCAACCCGACAAAAACCGACGGCATAATATTCATGGGCGGGGTAGCCAAAACTGGCCTCAGTAAGTAAAATCCAATCGTTGTGAAGGAAATGACAGGTCTGTCACTGCCGCAGGATGTTTTCAGCTTTGATTTTGATAGATTTGCCGACAGAAAATAAAATATGTTGTAGAAATTGCGATTTGAAGCTATTTTATTTGTTGGTGAAAATCATTGACATTGCACTTTGTTTGGTAAAAATCGGGAAAAAATTACGACTTTGGTGATTAAAAATAACAATTTTTGTAAACTCTAAAAAATATTATGAATAATTTATAACTCCCTTATTTGTAGGGCAATTTTGTCAATCGTGGTATCAATTTTATTGTAATAAAGAGATAGGAACTTGAGAGTTATTTTTTCTAATGCGAAATTATTACTTTGTAATTTTAGCACTAAGAAAAGTAGTTGGTAAATAAATTTGGTACACCCCTTTGATATACCGCCACCGTCCATTCGTGTAGAATTGTGAATCAAGCATTTCAAAGTCTTCGACCAATCACAGGCTATCTATCCAGCTGGCTCAAACAAAGACGCTTCTTACCGTCCATGTATTACGCTATTGTTATGCAAGGAATATAACACCTTTTTGAGTAGGCCTAAAAGCTAAAATCTAAAAGTAAAAAATATAATTCTGAGGAATTTGAAAGTCACATTGTTGAAATCTGCTTGAAAAAATAAGAACATCGGTCTTTATTTCAGAAAAATCGGTTGAAAACCAATTGTTTTACGAATAAATTTGATTTAGAAAATTGCTTTTGTTTATTTTAGCTTTTTTTTAGCAACTTTTTTATTTATCGGCCGATTTTCTTGATTTTTATGTCATTCTTTATATCTCAATGAGACGAGATCAGTGATATAATTTGTTTGTTTCAAATGTAACAAGAACATAATTTGGCATTTTTACCTATCAACCATGCCTGGATAATTTGTTCAACAACGTGGTGATTGTGATGCAACTATGCGATGAGCGTCTTCCACTGCCTCAGCGATGACTCAATGTATTGTTGACATGTGAGCTGTCAGAACGACCAATCGTTGAAGGGTCAAGATTCTCAATAGCCAACCGTTCTTCGATCAAAAAACTTAAAGAACTCACGAGAACGAAAGTATGAAATTTGGTGATGGACGGACCTATGAAATCGCTTCTGGGTGGAGTTTAGCCATGAGTGACTAGAAAATGAAAATGCGACTGCAGACATCAAAGGGTAGGCTTATATCATCAAAGGATGTCTACATGATTGACATGGCCATATAGGGAACTCATTATCTACTCCCCATAATCTGAACACGAGAGGGGGGGGGGGAGATGGATGGGACATTTATCCCTTGCAACGTTGCAACGTTCTGTAAAAAGAAGACGGAATTAAAAAAAAAAAAAGTGGCGGAACCAGGATTCGAACCCACAATGTCAATTCTGGTAAAACTTCCAGGGCAGACGACTAAACCATTCGGCCATGACACCCACTTCGAAGTCGACGCATATTCCCAACAGGTGTTGATAAAGACATTAAAGTATTTAACCCAATTTTTTCATTGAACTTACGGGTGCTCCGCAAAGTGACATAGCCCACAGGCCTCACTTACACAGTAACCAGGCACCTAGCCTCAGGATCTACACAATTAACGTAATCGTGTACCCCGCTGTTGGGTTTGGGAAGGGAGGGGCTAAGGAGCATTGAGCTTTCTGTGCAGTAACTTATGACCTTGACTTCTATCACCCCCACCCTCCTTTGTTTAAGCAGAACAGTAGCTGGACTGCCAGATGCCCACATGCATGACTAAATTGGCCAAACAATCATGCTTCCATTATCAATTTTTTGTTTTCAAAAAAATAAAAAAAGGCTTTGGTTAATTTTTTGTTTATCAAATTCGCAGATTTTTTACAAGAGGATTAGAGTAAGTATTTAGCCACAGCGACCTCTGGCCATCTGTCAGTTTGTAAAGAAGAGACGTCAGAATTGAGATGCATAATTTAGCTTTGAAATTGAGACATCAAGTTTTAAATCGAGCTGTATAGAAACAAAGACACATTTAATCATGAAAACTGTAAATATTTAAAATGCTTGCTTTGGTATGTTAGGAGATCAGTTAAGTTAAGCTATTCTGTACTTTGATGTCACATGATGAATTTCCAAACTTTTGAAGAATATCAGTGTTTTTATGTTTTATATTTCTGCCTAAAACTGCTATCATTCATCCTCTTAGTGAGAAGAATTTACATAAATTTATTTGTTCATTAGAGATGACAAGCTCAAACTTAAGGTTCCATCATTATTTATAAAATTTTGTTTCTTTGGTTGAAAAGATTGGTTTTACTGATTTGGACGAGGTGGACAGAGGTTACAAGTTAAATGAGACATTACAAACAAGATAGTTTGTTACTGCCGATTTTCTGGATAAATTTGTAGCCATCGCATTTGGATGTCATAAAATATGGTTACCTATGTGTTCATTCAAATGCATTTATATTAGTTTTTGTTGCTGTTGACGTTGGGGAAGGTAATGTGACATTTTGGCGGACATATCAATTGGATGGTACATGTTTGTCCCGGGACTTAGAATTATAATTTTTTTTTATTGCCCAGAATGTCAAGTATCATTGATTTATCTTCATTGATGCCAAAGTCATGTGACAATTTCATAAAAACACATGTAAATAAAAAACCCAATCCACTTTTTAAACTAAATTCCTATAAAATATAGGTTTATAATACAAAGTATTGTGACCGAAAATTCAAAAACATATTGGATTTTCAAAAGTAAAAAACCTCTATTCAGCTCACATGAAGCTTTCAAGTAAAAAAAAAGAAAATATAATTTATTAAGGCTACATTGTCTCAGGTGCTTATCTTGGTTAAGACTCAGGACCCGGATCAACTTAATTAAATCAGATTAAAACACTTTGTTCTACTTCTGGACAGTTGTATGCCTTTGTTTTACAATATCTCATTTTTCTAATGTTATTCATTTTTCTTCTCCTGTTCAGATTAACACAAGATGTCTGAACCAGAAAAGTAAGTAACATTTTTGATCCAAAGCCTTACATTTGTTCAATGTCAGATCAAGAGGCTTTCATCAAAGTAAATATCGTCCCCCACTTAATTGAAATTCTGATCAGTTTGACTTTGAGTTCACTTTTTGGCATTTGTCCACTTCCAACACAGTGCCTGATTTGGACAGTGTCTTTTATGTGAATAAATTTGTTATGAAGGCAAATTTATGTTTGTCGAGACACAAGCCTGTCAACACCATGAATAATTTCAAGTTGGAAGTTTTATTACCTCTCTTTAGACGTATTCTGATGTTTTGATATGTGTAAATAGAAAGGAAGCCTTGCGCATTTTTTTTTCCTCTTAAAACGTTTTTTTTTTCTTGGTCAAGAAAAAGTTTTTGTTTGTATAGGAAAGGCCTGTTACACACTTAGCCAGTAAGTTTAATGGTGTTTTTTGATGAGCCATTTTGTCTAGAAATCACTGATGTGAAGGAAATGGGTGGAAAAGTATGATGCATACACATGAAATTGAGAAAATAGTCAATCCAATTTGAACTAATATCACTCCGTTCTCTTGTATTTGTATTTAGAATTTTTTAAGGGCAGAGGAATGATTGTGTTGCCGGATGAAACTCCGAGGACTAACATTTTTCATATATTGAATTAGCTTCCTTACACGCCAGAAAGCAAGAGTAGAAATAGAGGGTTAATGAACTTATCATGCTTGTCAATATGAAAAATTAAAAAAGAAGAGTGACCCATTTACCTGAAGTGGTAGTAACTTGGTTGTGCTAGTTTGGAATACAATACTTCCACTTTCAATGTCAAGTTCTGATGGCTTGTATCTATACAAAAGTAACATGTCATCATTTTTTTTTTTCAGGCCTCAAGTTGAAGATGTAGAGGATGTAGAGGAAATTGAAGACCATGCCGGGGGTAAGTGAAGGGAAAGGTTGGGGTACGTGAGATATTGATAGTATGGCTCTTATTTTCACTTGATGCATGAATGCATGATTCAATGCCTTGTGGATGGAAAAATCTACTTTGGGGATAGGTATTGAAATCTTTAGTGTATCTTCCAACACCCGTATTTATTGTATTTTAAATAATTTATTTTTTTGTTTGCTGTGATTTTTATGTCTTTTATTTTTTAAGATCATCTCTCCACGCTATTAGAAATGGATATTCTGCTTTTTTCTTTATGGGTGCCTGTCTGATCTTTAGGTCTGTTTTCCTTTTTTTACTATCACTGACACTTTTTCAGAGCTGAGAATCTTCCTACTAAAATCGGATTTCCACCTAAAGGGTGGTTCCAGTCATCACCATCACAATTCGCCTTTCCCAAATTTTTCTATGAATAAAATAGTCAACTAAACCACTATATCAACATCCCTACCACCACCACTATTACAAGCACCAATCATTCTTATTACCACGACTACTACAACCACCACTACTCCTACAACCACCTCATCATCCCTTTGACCACTGCTGCTTTAACCACACATCGTCATCCTTATCACCACCACTACTACAACCACCAACACAGCATTGTCCCTATGACCACCACTACTACAACCACCACATCATCCCTATCACCACTACAGCTTCTACCACATCATCATCCTTATCACCACCATTACTACGACCACAACTGCTACTACAACCACCAACACATCACAATCCCTACCACCACCACTATTACAACCACCACCACATCATCCCTATCATCATTGTTACTGCAACCACCACCACATCATCATCCCTACCACCAATACTACTTCAACCACCACCACCACATCGTATTGCCTTTCATGAGTACAACTACCACCATGCCATCGTCGCTACCACTAGATTAGTGCTGTGGTGGCATTGTATGATCACATAGTACCATTCTCTAAGTAGATAAAATTTTATATGTTGTAATTACTCTCTTTAAACTTGCACAGTGTTGTCCGAAATTGCTGCGAGACACATTTTGGATTACATCTCAATTAAATTGAATGAAATTAAAATTTATAGGTTATAATCACATTGATGGGTCATGATCTGGGCCCTGAAAAATTTCCTCCTTTTTTGTGACCAGTCAATCTCATACCTGTTTAAACCTAGAAACGAGTAAAATTGGAGGAGAAAAACTTTTGTATCTCTGGAGATTTAATTATACAAGTATATCTGAAAATGTTTTGTTGTATAAGCATTAAAAAAAAATCATTGCTTGATATTACTAGAAACTGAATAAAACTGTTGATAGGAAGTTTTCATCTGGCATGTTGAAATGTATATTAAAGAAATTATATTTTGAAAGACAATTATTGACAATCTAACAACTAAGTTACTAAAGATTGCATTTGCTTTTAATCCTTTTTTTAATGGAATAAAATAATAATTACTAATGTCATCCAAATTTTAAAAATTTGCCGCTATTTTTTTATTTTTAGGTGTCTTGTTTATCTTGTTTTGTTGACAAGTGGGAAAATCCATGTTATATCCGTTTTCAATAATTGTTACACAAATATTTACTGTTGTGACTTTTGACTCATATTTTATTATAGGTGAAGGCGGGGACAGTTCAGCAATTGCTGCACAATTAATGAAGAATCCAGGTGTTCTGGCTGCACTGCAAGATAAATTTTCATCCATGATTGGCACATCATCTGGTTACATTGAAAGGTATTGCTGACATGAGATGCTCTCTTATCTAAAAGAATTTTTTTTGGCCAGGATTTACATAAAGCTGAAGTAGAAAGGCTGCAATTCTGTTCCTGTTTTGGGCCCTGAATGTTGTTTTAGACAGAGGTAGTTTTTGTGATATTAATGGTTTTATCCACCACCATAATATAACAAAATTGCAATTTGTCAGTTCATTTTTTTTTCTTTGTTGTTGGGTGCAAGATTTCCGGCTTTTTGAAATGGATTTTAGTTTATTTCTGGCATCCTGATCATCTCAACATAATGCCATTTTGAGGCAATTAGTCACATTTCAAAATTAGACCTGTAAATTCTCAGTCAATTAACTGAAATCAGTCAATTTGTCAAATTCAAATATTTAAAAAAAGGAAAGAAAGAATTGAAGAAAGAAAGAATTCACAAATCGTAGTCGAATAACCGTAAAGTAATTAGGAGTGTTCCACAGCACTACGCATAGCGTATGGGGGCTGTTTATATTAACGATGGATATATTGCCAAGGCTAAGCGACGCTTTTTAGAATTGGCGTGTCTGAACACATCCCAGTGTATTTTCACAAAGCCTTCGTTAAATTATTGTATCACTTTCCAAACCTGTCGTGATCCCAACGGTAGCCAATTTTAACTGAGCCGCCGAGCGATAAATTTCACTGTTTCATCTAAGCCAAAATTGACATTTACACGAGGGCTCTTAAAAGAATGAAAAAGAAAAATGCGAAAGCTGGAAGTACGTTATGTAGCTACCTTCAAATCGAAAGTTAGGATAGATTGCTACAAGCACATCTCGACTGCCTCACGTTGTAAACAAACTGGTTGACCGTTTCTTCACTGATTGGGTACTTAATTATAAGGAACGGTGGTAAGTAGCCTAATTAATTCCCGCGCAAAACGTTTTCTGCCATTGTTTTGCTCAAGCGAGCTTGCTGTTTACTGTGGCGATTTACCATTCATTTCGATTCTTTGGATTTTTCCGCTATGGCACGGCTACGCCTGCCTAAGTTTCTTCATATGATTATAATTCACTTCTCCTACTTCAGTGTATTGGCCAGAAGTCATATTTATTTCAGTTTTTTTTTCTGTCATTAAATGATTGAAAATCAAGTTTGCTCATTGTTACATTATTTTAGTTAATGTTCTCACAATGCCTACTGAGCTGTTCGTGGATCGCAATTCAGACTTGTCGAGCATTGATAAAGATGTGAGGAATAAATTCAATTGGTCATGGCACTAGAAGTTACAGATGATAATAGTGATTATTTTTCTATGTCAGAAAAATTCCAGAGGCAGGAATATGACTTTGATGAAGTCATCTTTACTTATATTATGAATGACATGCTTATTTAACCTTAGCATTCCTTCTACTTCTACATCAAATCAATGGCAGTCATACTTCCAGTAAGTAATAATACCCACTATTTTAATGTATTGTATTTATCACTCTCCTCACCAATGATGCCTTTATTTTAAAAAAAACAAAACTGGACTCTTCAGTTTGTCGAAGAGTTTTTTTTTTGTTTTTTTTTAGAGCTCATTTACAGGTCTACAAAATGTTTCAGGCTTTTTAAAATTTGTTGGCATTGAATTTCAGGCTTTTTTTGGCCTGACCTACTTGCACCCATGCAAGGTTAGAAATAATATGTATGATCATAAAAAGGGAGTGCATGAAATTATTATAGATTATTGTCCCAAGTTTTTCCTTCGTGACATTTCAACACTTTTGCTAAAACATTTGTTGATATTCCATCTTTTTTGTCAAAGGTATTCGGGTGTGGGCAAAACGGAGAGATAATCATTTAGACTCCTTTTTTTTACAGGTACTAAGTACTATATGTATTTTTTTTTGCTTCTTGTGTTATCATTGAAAATCATATGTGTACAGTGGAGTTAAATTATTGCATTGCAGAAATTATCAATGCTTATTTTACTTTTTTCTTCTGAATTTCCAGTTTACCTAAAGAGGTCAAAAGAAGAATCAAAGCTCTGAAGAAATTACAAAATGAAGTCATTAATCTGGAGTCAGAATTCTACAAAGAAGTGAGCTCTTTAGAATTGAAGTATGGCCCAAAATATGCAGAGTTGTTTGAAAAGGTAGGCCCTTTGAAAGTATTGATAACGATTACCATACTCTTGGTTGGTAGGTTAGTCATGTAACAAGCAAAGGGATCAATTTCACTCCCATCTACATTCAGGGATTTTTTTCTGACCCTTCACACACAGCTGTAATTGGGTAGCTTGATCTTTTAGATTTGGCAGGAAGAATTTTATGATAAGACTAGTGTCCTATCTAAAGAGTACCAAGCAATTGTTTTGTCTTTTTAATCTGATAGACTCCAGCACTGTGAAGCTCTATGACTTGGGATTCATGCAGATTGCAACAAGTAAAAGAGCATTGTTCCCTTGACTTAAAATGACAAGTGGCATCTGAACTCTTTGATTGCGAAAAATGTTGCCTAGTCATTTATAAATGTTATAGCTGTCAACAATAATTGATATGACTATGAAGTGAATGGAAAGATATTGGTCACTCTCTACTATTTTGAAATTATAAAGCTCAATGCAAAATCTAAAAAATCAAATATTCCATTTCAACTGCATATAAGATTGTTTAAATTATTGTAGTTGGAATTGAGCTAATGTGTTATAATGGTGGTCTAAAATTTTGATACGGATGGATGCAACTGAACCTGGCAATTTTTCTGATGGAAAAACCTGACATGATTACAAATGGGCATAATGATGTATGGACCACCAAAGCTCTCATGAACAGTCAACCACTTTAGCTCCTGCAAAAAAAAAAAAAATAAAAAAATTATCACAGACACATAGAACTGGGAAGATGCTATGTCTCTCTTTTTTTTACCCACTGCACATGTGGCTATCATCGAGATTCCCCTCCTTGCAGTTATATAATATTTACAAACTTGATCTTCAGCTTTTATATAGCGGGATATCCACCTAATGCCTACCTGCCTGCTTTTACGGATTGTCCGTTATTGTTACAGAAATTAGGTAACAATTTCTGACATACGGAAATGGAAGAAAAATTACGGATTTGGATTTCACAGCAATTTGGTCGTAGTATTAGAGAGGAAAAAAAAAATTAATTTTTTATTTTAAGTTCCCGCAGTTATCAAAGAAAGAAAAAAAAAAGTTCCCTTGCCAGCTCGTAATGGAGGTCAACATTTATTTTACGTATGGAAGGTTGTAGATACGCAGTATTTTTTTTTCTTTTTTGTTGTTGTTGTTGTTGTTGTTGATTGGGGTGGTATTACTAAAATTGTACCATTTATTACTGGTGATGAATTTGTGTTGGCTACTGATTTTGAATTGTTCAAGTAGACAGGTATGCTAATGCTCAAAGCGCTTTATAAGGGGTCCCTGACCAACAACAACATGTAACAGAATGAGACATGGTGATTTAAAAAATTTTTCCAACGGAACGGTACTGTTAACGGCCAAGTACTCATTTTACACCTGAGTATGTTGAGAGAATGTGAGTAAAGAGCCTTTTCCAAGGACTCAACAATGCACTTCCGATCCGAAAGCGAATGTCATATACCACTAGACTACATAGTCACACAGAATTCAGTAAGTTATACAGTGATGATAATCTTCCGCGGGTCCACGGAATTTCAGGATTTTGTCAATTTCTCCAAAATTTCCAGTTTTCCTCTTTTCCAATATTTTCCTCGGTCGGCTGACTCGTTAGTTAAAAAACATATAATAACAATCGAAATATTTTTTATTCAACTGATGAGCCCGAATTATGGAGACATCACACCTTTTGGACAAGTCTCTCCTCTCTTTCTGTCTCTGTCAAACCCACACCCCCTTCACTTCCCACCACCTGCTTCGCTCACGGTCACACTAGAATCATTAAGTCCAATCAAGTCCGATTGTTTTTTTTTAAGGACCCTTTCTTTGATTAGCTGATTATCATTTTAAAAATGGTGAAAATGTCTTTACACAAAGTTATATGGAAATACTCCACTAACTTTAAAAACTAATACAAATGATTTCCTTTCTGACATTGGTGGATACCCTGATATTTTTTTTCTCTTTTATGTGAAGTAATTGTTTGAATGGGAATATGTCACTTTCTATTTTACAGAGGAAGGATATACTTAACGCTAAAGTAGAACCTACAGATGAAGAATGTGAATGGCCTAGTGATGATGAAGAAGATAGCAAGGAGGCTGGTGATGGTTCTAAATTAGCGGTAAGGTGTTAATTTTATCATCACAGCTGCCAACCCCCATTGCCTCAGCAGGAACATCATTTTTTAAAAAACTTTCTTTAAAACACCCCTTTTTTATTTTTACTTTCATGGATTTTATTTGATTGTTTATTTTTTACTCACCAAATATGCTGTTTATGGAAAACCGAGAAACATTTAAGAATGAAACTGTCCACGAAATCAATTTCTAAATAAAATAAAAAAGATTGAAATCCGTTCATGCCCAAGGGGAAGCATTTTCGGCTCCAGTCGTGGAATCTTTACCACCTAAATTAAACCCGACCATGTGAAAGTCTACCAGTCTTCAAACGGCATTTGAAAAAAATCTTTTTCATTCTGCTTATTGTGATTCTATGTGAACTTCGAACAAGATACAAAAAAAAATTATTGTAAAGGTACTCTGAGCACTATTTGTGGGTACTGGTGCTATATCAAATAATAATTATAATAGTAATATAATAAAGAGAAATTTATCTTTTGGTTCTATTCCAATCAGGACTGCACAGCGAGATAGGGGGAGGTGAATTGTTCAAAGCAAACAACTAGGAGCATTTGTATAGGGCAAATAAAAAACCTCACACAGTGCAGGGGAATATTTCAGTTATATTTCATTACAAAGACGTCATTGTGATGCACTTTTTTGCATTGAAACCCCCTTATTTTTCCTAAACCATGATAATGGTTCGTTTTATTTTCATTCTTCACGTAATCGCCACTTTCAGCCTTGTTTCTGAGCAATTTTTATTGCTCCTTGGTTTTCAGCTTGGGAAATAATATTAGTTAAAATATTACTGATTATCATTCTTGGAATGGTATCAAATTTGATGTGAGTGATGTGATTAATTTGATTAATAACTCTGGTTCGGATCCATGAAGTTTTATCTTTTTGGCTGGTTCCCTATTTTAAAGTCTTTGTCTTTGATATAATTTTTTTAAATTTTGCGGCATGAGAGATTTTGGGTCTAAATGCTAAATGTTCATTGTGCTCAAATGAATTATCTGAATGTGTTCTCTGCGGAGAATGCGCTTGAGAAAAAATTCTTTCTATTTAGTGCCATTTTTATCTACTGTGTAAAGTGTTTTACTGGAAGTTTTCATTTATAAATGTTTTAATATTTGTTTGTTCCAAAGTATCAGATTACATAATTAACAGATATAAAAGAAATCGCTTATAATGGAGCATTCACGGGAGACTCATTTAAACCGCCTAGATAGATTGTGTAGAATATGTGCTGAATCCTCCTTGTCAATTAAAGAAAAAACAGCCCGGGGGGGGGGGGGGGGGAATAAACGTTGCAACTTGCGTAATAGTTATTGGTCTCTATGCTGCTTAAGAAAATGTATTATTTTTGTTATTGTTATCTTGGGTGTCTAAACTTTTGTTTCTTATTATAATTCATCATTGAAATCCACATTTCAGTATAAGTTTCGAAAGTATATCTTACAATTTGATGTCATTCAGCTTCAGGGATGGGGATTTGCTGATTTTTCAGCATTTGTGGATTATTTTGTTTTATTTTTTGGTGGGAGAGGAATTGTAAGTTGGATTTTTTAATAATAATAATAATAATAATAATAATAATAATAATAATAATAATAATCTTTATTAATGTCCAAAACAATTGCAATTTGTCATTTGGTTTACAATGTTGGAAATTAAAATTACAATACAGAGTCAAAAATACATTAATAAAATAATATATAAACATCAAATTGATAAATGATATGACTATCTAAATGAAGATGACGTTCATAAGTGTAATTTCGTGTAATGACATGCCATATGTAGGCTTCGCTTCAGTTCTTCTGGTTGCAATGATTTATAAAGGTGGATAAAGAAGAATAAAATTGGGCATAGCATTATGTTGTTCAAATATAGATCATCCCTATGATTAGTTTAAATAGCATGCCACAAGTTTGTGTGCTTTGTGATATTTGATGTACCCTTGGGTGCATTGATCTCCAATGTAGCCCGAATCTCAACAGGATGAGTTGAAAGACAAGGTCAAGGTAGAAGATGGCAAAGGCACAGGCGATGAGGGTGGCGATGCTAAAGAGAAAGGTCAGTTTATATAGTGAATTTTAATTAATGTGTTCAATCATTCTTCCTTCACTTTGAAAGGTTCAATGTTTTAAAAAAATCAAATAACCATTTGATATTATCTGTTTGTTATAAGTAATTTTAATTTCAGATTCTAAATCCTTTTATGGTTATGATTAATGGAAATAATAAATCAAAGCTCTAAATCACTTGAAGCAAATGTTTTATTTGTGAAAAAAGTATAGAATAATACGATATCAAAATTTATCTGTTTCAGAATTTGTCAAAGGCATCCCAAGCTTCTGGTTAACTATTTTCAAAAATGTTGATATGCTTTCTGATATGGTCCAGGTAGGTTACAATTTAATTTAATTCCTTTTAGTCCAAAATGATTTGAGGTATACATTTTCTAATAAATTTGTACAAGTAAACACCTATGCAGCTTATTGCAACCCATGGTCAGGCCTAATCTCTCAAAGGCAAGATTTTGTATGTGTAATGTTTTTTCTCCTCCAGTGGTTCACGTTTTTTTAGGAAACATCTTAAGGGCTCTTTGCAAGGGCATATGTTTGTTTATAATTAAATTATGACATGTGTTAATTTTCTTTTTAAAAAGATGCGCTGTGTGTTTATTTTTCTTTTTATCAGAAAATTACCATCATCTTTCATTTCTTTTGATATAAACGTTGTCAGTAAATATGCTCAAACAGTTTGCCAGTTTATTTGATTGTGCAGAATGTAAAACGGAGTTGTAAATTTGAGTAATTTGATATTGATGGGCAGATCTGAATGAAGGATGAAATGATAAAATGCCTATAGCACTTGTGTGAAGGTTGAGGGCTGGCTAATGAAGTAAATTGTTACTGTACTCTGATTTTAATGTTTGTTCTCCCATTAAAAATTTTAAAGCATTATTCGCTTTGTTTTTGCAGGAATATGATGAACCAATTTTGACACATTTGCAAGATATAAATGTAGTTATTCACGAACAAGACCCAGTGGTAGGTATTCTTGTTATTTATGGTGTGAATCAAGATGATTAGTTTTTTTAATTTTTATTAACTTCTCTGTTTATATTTTCAAAGCAATTCGGTTTTGGCACAAAATGTCCCCATCTATTCTTTCAAGTGGCTCTAAACTTCCCTAGGGGGCTCTGAAGGCTCCATGTGTCTTATCCTTTCCATATGCTTTTGTCTTTTTTTAAAAGAATGTATTTAAACCAGTTAGCTTCATTTTGGATTTTTTCGTTTTTTCTTTTCCTTTGGTTAACGTTAATTTACCTTCTTATTTCTCCATTATACATTTTGTGATTAATAGGTTTTTTGTTTTTGTTTTTATTATTGTGTATTTTGTATATGAGTGTCCTTTTTGGTGATCTTTCGATTGTTTGTGTTAAGACTTTAAGTGGTCTCAGATACATGGGCAGATAGCTCTTAGATGTACACCTTCATCCTCCTTAAATTTTGTCTTCCGGGTCTCTTTTTTTCCTTGGCATTTGCTATCTATGTCTTAAATTATTTTGACCATGCTCAACTCTTTTTACAAGTGCTGAAAAGATTTACAAATGTTGTTGTACAGATGTAAAGATCAAATAATATGGAGGACGTCTTGTCTTTGCTTGTTGTTTATTACATAAAATATATTTGAATTAAAAATAAAAATCAATACATTTTATTTCCACAGGGCTTCTCATTAGAATTTCACTTTGAAGAAAATGAACATTTTACTGACAAAGTTCTCACGAAGCGATACGAGATGAGATACACACCTGATCCTGATGATCCTTTCTCATATGAGGGACCTGAAATAATTAAATGTACAGGGTAAGTTTCCATCTTATCTCATAGTGATTTTGTACAAAACTGTGATTGAGAAGTTTTCTGGTTTATTATTTTCAGAATTACTCATTAACGTTTTTATATTTGGGGTGTTTAAAGTAGAGATATTTTAATAATTACATAACATATTAGTGATATCCCATCTCAATCTTATCTTTGTTCTAATTGTTAAAATTTCATGCTTCTTCCATTTTTTTTTTTTCCATCACTACAAATATTCAAAATATTTTACTGACCTCCCACAGTAGAGCTGTTGCGGGACACTGGAACAGCTGGCTGTCCCCCGAGACCCTTGTGGCAAAACGATTCATCGAGTATTGAATACTAGGAACTGTATTCAGGCCTGTAAATCTTCCGTCTATTGTCGGATTTCCGACAGTACAATTTTGCTCTATAAGTGCTAAAAAAAAATAAAATAAAAGTAACGCCAAAGAACAGAACCAGTAAAAAAAGAAAATAAAAGACTTTTATTTCGTTCCTCGAAAAAATTAGATTTTATTCCGTTTCAAATGTCGACTTAAAAAAAAACAAAACAAAAATACTTTTTATTTGTCGCATCAAAGACAAAACATGCCGTCTATCATTTAGCTATAATATTATCATGCCACCTACACGCTCCGCTAGACGCTTATGTATTCACTGCCTGGCTACTGTGCCACAGCCAGCGAGAGAGAGGTCGCGAAGTTCGCGTGAGTCGTCTTCACACACACACACACACCTAGTCAGTAAATAACGCACACACAGAAGTGTCAAAACGGACCGGAAGGTTTCTCTCTATTTTGCTACCGACACACATGCATATCTCTGGTTCTTATTTCTCAGTCTCTATTTTATTGGTTCTGTCCCGATGTGAGACGGAAAAAAATAATAATGCGAAATAATTATTTTTCTTCGACATATATATTCTTCTTCAAAAGCTCTCACACCACCGCACCACCTCTTCTTCTTCTTCTTCTTCTTTTTTTTCTTCTTCTTCTTCTTCTTCTTCTTCTTCTTCTTCTTCTTCTTCTTCTTCTTCTTCTTCTTCTTCTTCTTCTTCTTCTTCTTCTTCTTCTTCTTCTTCTTCATCATCTTTTTCTTCATCTTTTTCTTCATCTTCTTCTTCATCTTCTTCTTCATCTTCTTCTTCATCTTCTTCTTCATCTTCTTCTTCATCTTCTTCTTCATCTTCTTCTTCATCTTCTTCTTCTTCTTCTTCTTCTATAAGAATTAATCCAAATAAATGAAAGAACCAGCGTAAACATTTAACACAAACAGGAGCGAAGATACACATCCTTCAAGCGGGTGGTTGGATGGGAGCATCACCCTTGAATCATATACCAATGATGTTCGCATGGGTGTACGATCCGATAGTGATGTCGTTTCTTCTTCTCTTTACTAGCCTATCCTGCTTCTTTGGTTTGTGATTGTATTTTTGACAGGGGATATTTTTTTTTCTGTAAATCTTCTGCCTGTTTGTTCTTGGTTATTTATAATTTAGCTTATGACATCTTTAGGTTATGATTTTGATTTAAATTTGTACTATTTTTTTGTTAGATTGCTTGGTTTTTTGTTTCAGCGGTCTCTCATATAACCTCAATTGTGTTGGAAGAGACCTAAAGCAACAAACAAACAAACACATCCTTCAAAAGCATAGGAATTGTTCTCTTCCTTTCATTTTACAACTAACTCAGACCTGGGACCTCAAATAATTGGTATTTTTTTTTTTTTGATACCATGAAATAAGGACCTCGTTATAAATAAGTAGGGGAAAGTGACATGATTTGACTAGTCAATTGACGTGTCATATCTGTGTTGTGTCCATATTTTTGCGTGTTCAAAAAGTTCCGACATTTTTTTCACCAACCATTTACAGGCCTGTGTGTTGTTTTCAAACTAATTCACATCCAATAGCTAGTAAATAAGTGACCCGGTGTCTTCATTTTAGTTGGATGAAAGAGAAAGCAATTCACAATCCGGGCAGGAAATTCCATTTTACCGAATGAGAGATTGGGGGATAAGAAAGGGTGAAGGGAGGGGACATTGGGGGGGGGGGGGGGGGGAGGAGGAGACTAAAGAGAGATCGGTTGCCTGATGACTTAGTACATGGGAGTGAAACGGATGCTTTTGGTGCAGGTGTTTTAAGCTGAATTTTTTGGTTTTCAAATAAGTTTCCTTTTATCTTTATTATTGTTAATGGAGAATAAAGCATACCTGCCGAATCTTATGAATTTTTCGTAATTTTATGACTTTTAGACAAATGTCATGGCCAAGCACGAAATTTTTGGGAAAATTCCGAATTTTAAATTATTATTAATACTTTAATAATAATAAGAAACACTACTACTACTACTACTACTACTACTACTACTACTACTACTACTACTACTACTACTACTACTACTACCACTACTACATACTCTACTACTACTACTACTACTACTACTACTACTACTACTACTACTACTACTACTACTACTACTACTACTACTACTACTACTACTAATAATAATAATAATAATGATAATAATAATGTGGTTGTTCCTACACAATTTCAGAAATTACGAATTTCCTAGTCAAATTACTAAAAATTGACATAAAAATTACTAAATTTGAAGTTTTCAATTTGGCAGGTCTGATAAAGCATTTCTAGCAAAAGAGCAAGTCAGATTATCGTGACTCAGACTTCAGTTATCTATAATTGCTTTGCTGTTACTTGTCTTTTGATGAAGATGTTGGGTCGAGTAAGATCAAATTTCGCCTTTAAAGGGTTACATTGCTACTGGTTACATTGCTAATCCCCCCCATTAGTGGGACATTAGGGGAATCTTCTGCTCCCCTTTTGTCTAGCTTTTTTGTTGTGCTTTTACTTTTAACTTGTGATCTACGACTTTCCCTCTATCATCTTCCTTTTTACTGGCGCTGAAATGACCTTATCGTGTTACAAAGCTTCAAAACCCCTAAAACAATATTTTAGAAAATTTTAGCACTTTATTTGGTCAGTTTTGTTACATAAGTTGCATGTCCTTGTTTATTTTCAGGTCAACAATAAACTGGAACAAGGGAAAAAACATAACAGTCAAACAGGTCAAAAAGAAACAAAAACACAAAGGCAAAGGTTTGACTAGAACCATTACCAAACAAGTACAAGCAGACTCCTTTTTCAATTTCTTCAACCCTCCAACAGGCAAGTAATCCTTGATCCATAGTGTTATTTCTTTCTTCCCTCCACCCCCTTGAAAAAGATATTTTTCTCTTATTTAACAAAGCACAAGTGTGGTTATAAATTGTAAACATTTTTTTACATTGAATTGAAGTGGAAGGATTACTGTGAATGTTCCTTATAACTGTTCGTAGAACACTCAATTCACAAGCAGGACTAACAGCCATCCCGAATGCAGTCAGGAGTTGTTTCTGGCTTCCCTATCCACTTAGTAGTGATTGGGTAGCTTTGTGTGTTTCTGAAAGGTTAGCATCCATTCCAAATGGTGACAAGCAATTGCTATTTGTGTTGAACGCTATTGAAACTGGGATACCCTCAGGCCCCATTGACCTTACTCTATTCTGAAGGACTTCTTTTTTTACTTTGAGAAAACAGACATGCTTATTTACACATAGACACTATACACTAATCCTAAGATATTTGAAAAAAATGTTTCTGGTGAAAGATGGGAGAGGGTGGGGATTTTTTGTTGTTGCAAGTATTTGAAATATAAAGATTGAATATGCTGGAAATTCCAACTTTTATCATTTGTGGTTGCTTCCATTTTATACATATTTTTTTGATTTATACATATTTGTATTTTTCAGTGCCAGAAGGATCTGAGTCAGAAATGGTAAGCAGTGTGAAATGTTGAATGTATTAACTCTCTTGAGACTGAGGTTTTCTTAACTCTACAAGGGCTGAAGACTTTTTATTTAGGGGTTTTCTCATATGGTTTCTTTGCATTCTACATGCTTCCTAGAGTATATATATTTTAAAATGTTTGTTGTTCGTAAAGCACTTGCACGTTTAGTGGATATTGCGCTATTTAAAAGCTCAATTTTTAAATTTTTTTGTTTGATTTGTATTGCCTCATAAATTTATTTTCAATTTTTTATGAAGTTCCTTAAATTTTTCACCAACACACTCTTATATGAATTAGTTATTTACAAAGTTATCCAACAGCAGATCTCATAGTGGCCATGGAAGTACTTGCTGTGTCTTCTATTCCCCTGTATCTGTTTTTCAATTTCTGTCTTTGTCTTGGAATGAGATTACTTGGCTTTGTCCTGACCCTGGCTGGAATCCTTGGCTGGGAGCGAAACAGTCGGATGTATAGTTATAGTTTTGGGAGATGATATTTTTTCCCTTGTAAATCATATCTTTGTTATTATGTAGTGTTATTTTGTAACCATTTGAGTGTATTCATCTTGGTGGGATCTTATGCTGGTGTCTGGGTGAAACTTTTAGGTCATCTCAAACTAAGTACTTTGATAGTGTGCTCTTGGAATCTAGATCTGTTTACTATTTGAATCAATTCTCCTTTGTCTTGCTTATTCTTGGGTGCTTTAATTGTAATTCTAGAACTTTTTACTATCTCATTTTCTTCCCTTTTACAGGCGCTGATATGACCTAAATGTGTTGCAAGCGCCACAAAACCCTTAAAAACAAAAACAAACCAACAACAGGGAGTGAGATGACTGAGGGATTACACTTTCAGATTGTACACTTTTTCTCTAAATATTCTTCTTGACAAACAATCTTACACTGTTTCTTGTGTTGAGGTTGGCAGCCCCGAGAGTGGAAAATGGTTGTTTTAGGAGACACTGTTTTTCAAATTTATTTGTCAGCCAAGAAGTAGAAATTGGCTATTTTGCTTTTTATATCCTCAAATATTCATTCGTTCATTGTCAATTTCCAGTTCTGAATGTTCAGATGAGTCAAAAATGAGAATTCATATTTTTAAAAAATATTTTCCAGGATGAAGACACAGAGGCCTTGCTTGGAGCAGACTATGAGATAGGCCATTTTATTAAAGAACGAATTGTCCCCAGGGCTGTCCTATTTTTTACCGGAGAAGCCATTGACCAAGATGATGATGTGAGTTTGGTTTTTACATATTTTTCTCTTTTGTTGTAATGATAATGATAATAAAAGCCAGAAAATAACGGTGATGATATGATGGTAATGTTAATCCATCCAGATGCTGACTAAAGCTGAAAATGCTTTTAATGGTTATCCTTTATCATAATGTCTAAATAGCCTGTGAATGTTTTTACTGTTTATCCTTTTTTATCTTGGTGCTGAAATCAGATAAAAAGTATTTTTATTTGTAATCCTTTTTTCATGATCTCAATGCAGATGCAACATAGAGCATTTATTTCGATTTACCATTTCTTGGATATTTAATTTAATGCCTTTTATTTTATTTCATCCACAGTATGATGATGAAGACAATGAAGAAGTGAGTTGGGTTTTTTTTTAACCTCTAGTATAGCATTTGTTTATTGTGGCATTTTGGACCAGATGGACACAATAATTGTCAACTTTGTCTTTAGCCAATGTATCCAGGGTAAACTATAACACTCAACATGGTTTACATGAGTTCCTGGGCATTGACTTCCACATAGATAAAATTGGCGTCTAGAGACTCCATTTGGTCCAAGCGGGTGGTTGGATGGGAGCATCACCCTTGAATCATATACCTATGATGTTCGCATGGGTGTACGATCCGATAGTGATGTCGTTTTTTCTTCTCTTTACTAGCCTATCCTGCTTCTTTGGTTTGTGATTGTATTTTTGACAGGGGATATTTTTTTTTCTGTAAATCTTCTGCCTGTTTGTTCTTGGTTATTTATAATTTAGCTTATGATATCTTTAGGTTATGATTTTGATTTACATTTGTACTATTTTTGTTAGATTGCTTGTTTTTTTGTTTCAGCGGTCTCTCATATAACCTCAATTGTGTTGGAAGAGACCTAAAGCAACAAACAAACAAACAAACATTTGGTCCAAATTATGCCAGATTCTAATTTTTCTCTATCTTGAGTTAAATATTTTTAAATGTCTGTTTCTGGGTCAAAATTCAAATGGTCCCAAACCCCTCCTAAAGCATTTTCAAGTTTTGATTCATGTCAAGCAGGATGGAAATCATAAAACACCCTTGGATAGTTGGTTTTATAATAGTTGCTTCAGTTGTAAGGAAGGAAGGTGTTTAGAAGGTGGCTGATTGAAATGGAGATGCGGTTTCTCATCGCCTTCTAGGGTAATAAATAAAACTGAGACCCATTTAGGATTGAGAGCTTCTTGATCAAGGTTATTTCCAATATTTTTTTCTTCGGTTTATTTGTATATTTTAAAACAAAACTGATCCCAGCTGATTCTCTTTTCCCCCCTAACAAGAGTTCCAGTTGTGTAAGCATATAATTGCTGTTTTGTTTCCTTGTTAAGACAACCACTAAATTTTCTTTGAAGTGCATTACTTTTTTTTTTTTCTTTTCATTTGAAATATTTTTTTCTCTTCTTTATTTTCCAATTTAGATTATTTTGTTTTATGATTTTAGTTTTCACCCTGGGTGGGGATCCTGACCTCCCATAGTGGGCAGGGAGGTACATGCTGTGTCTTCTATCCCCCCCATACCCGTTTTCCAATTGTTTCCTGTCGTCTTGGAATGAGATTACTTAGTTTTGTCCTGATCATTGGCTGGGAGGGAAACAGTCGAATGTATAGTTGTAGTTTTGGGAGATGATGTTTTTTTCCTTGTAAATCATCTCTCTGTTATGCATTATATTATGTTTAGTTTACATATTATATTATATGATTGGTAAACATTTGAGTGTATTCCTCTTAGTTGGGACTTGTGCTTGTGTCTGGATGAGACTTTTAGGTGATCTCAAACTAAGTACTTTGACGGTGTGCTCTTGGAATCTACATCTGTTCCCTATTTGAACCAATTCCCCTTTTATCTTACCTTTTCATTTGTGCTTTAATTGTAATTCTAGAACTCTTTACTATCCCATTTTCTTCCTTTTTCTTGGCGCTGATATAACCTTAATGTGTTGCAAGCGCCGTAAAACCCTTAAAAACAAACAAACATTAGTTTTCACCGATTTTTGTTGTTGGTCTGATTAGATTAACTAACATGTGTGATTTTAGGTCGCTTATTGTAACAAATTATCTCAATTATTTGATTAATTGTGTGTATTTGTTCACATGCTGTCAGTTCTCAGTGTCCTCATGATTTAAAACATTGTTTCTTTTACATATTTCAATTTTTGTCAGCATTTATTTTAGCAATTCAGAAATGGTTGAAAAATTTTGATTTTCTTTTTCTTCTGACAAAGTTTGTCAAAGACAAGCATTTGCTAAATTCCTACATAAATAGAAAAATGATCAATTTTCAACCATTTGAAGATTTGAGTTTGTCTGTGCAGAACCACAACACTCGCACAAAACCATCTTTTTATTTTGTGAAACAAATATAAGAAAGTTGGGATATAACAGAACAGTGTTTTTAGATTTAATTTTTCAATTAGTTATGGGCAATTTTTTTTTCTTTTTTTTTCTCTCCATTTTTTACTATTTCGTATGACAAATGTGAGCAGTCGAATATTCTCTATCTCATTTTCTTTTTCAGGGAGAAGATGAGGATTATGATGAAGATAATGATGCTGACTATAACCCAGATGTAAGTTGATCCTCAAATTGTCTATTTACTGCACATGTTCATCTCAAATATTTTAGTGACATTTCTAACAGATGGAATTTTGGGATTTTATTAGTCAAAGTCTGTTTCACTGATATTTCATTTCCGATTTAGACCTTCTGTTACACCCCCATTGAAAGCCATTTATTTATATATTTTTTTTCTTCATTGGTAATTTGTAAGTCTTAGCCTTATTTTATATATCATTTAAAAAAAAAAAAGATTTTAATCATATGTGACCCATCGCCTCCAAACGGCATTACGTCTGGGTGATTAAGATGCTAAAAATGGAATTTGTAGCCAGAAATCTGACTTGTGTTGTTTGTATGTTTTATTGAAGGGAATATCATATTTTGTTGTGCTGAATATCAATAATTCAAATTTTTTTTACTAGTTTAGCTTTAATTTGACTTTTTAGCATCTGGTTCATCCCAACATAATACCATTTTGAGGCAAAGGGTCACATATGTGTATTTTTGAATGATACCAATTATGATTTTTAAAAAACCCCTTTAATATTAACTTGTAAAATGAGGTGCACAGACATTTCCTGTACGTATAAGAACCCAATCCTGTGTTTTTCGTTTTTTTTCTTTTCTCTCTCTCTCCATCTAAAGGAAGAGGATTAGGTTTCACTCAAGATGGTAGGAACCGTCAACCTAACATTAATGTCTTGGTTTTATCCACCTTTATCATGACTATTCTTTCATCATTATTGTGTTGCATGCAAGACGTTCTGCTGCTGCCAATACTTTTTACTTTTACATTTAATTTCATTCAGTTGCGCCTGTGATTACTGCCCGTATGCAAGTGTTATTTGGAAAGAAAAAAAAAGATTTTGAATTTCAATATCTGTTCATGTTGTGGTCTGTCTTTTTTATTTTTACCTGTTTTCCTTCCTCTTTTTATTTTTTATCAGAGTACCTTATATTATTTGTTCACAATTTTAAAACAAACAACAGTAAAATTAATTGTTTAGACGTTTGAAGCAGAATTGAGCCTCTATTTTGTCTGTCTTCTCTGGAAAGCTTATTTTCTGTTTACTTGTTTGCTGTGCAATCACTCTTTCTGAATAATGGATTTCTGTAAGTTTTTGAAGCCCAGGGCCTGTGATAGTCTACAATTGTAAACCATTGTAGCTCGATTTATTAATTTCATAATGCAAGTATCCAAAATGCTTGATTTAATTTTTCTAGGGTAATATTTTTGTATTATGCTTTTATTTCAGCGTAGAAAACCAAGACGAAAGGTTTAGTTGCTGGAACCAACCTCCTTGTATGCCAATTTTAAAAATAAGTTTTCATAACATTGTTACTTTTCTGTTGATGTTTTGGAAAATTTTGTTTCTTTCTCAGAGCTGTTACCATATGTTTTGCAAAACTAGTCAATTGATAACATTGTTTTTAAAAAAGAAGAAAAAATGGAAATCAATGAGGCTTTGTTAAAAAAATATAAATCTTTTTTTTTTATGATTGACATCTTATTTAGTCCCTTCATACTAACATTTTTCTACTGTTAAATTACAAATAATTTAATCTCATGAAGCAAGGAACATCAGAAATTTGAATCTAGGCTATAAACAAGTCGTCAATTTTCAATAAATATCCATTTGACATATTTAAATCCTCCGTATTTTCTGTTTCCTGGACAGGATGGTCTTATCAATTGTATTTTGATTATTGGTTATCTTTTCTGTCCTCACCATGTCTTATGAGTTTCCAATCTTATTTGTCGAGATTGTTCTCTATTTGTTTCTCAATGGATTTTTAAATTTTATTTAAGGTTCAATTAGATTGCGATTATTCCATTGTTCTGATTTAAGATTTAAAGGTTAACTTAAAACACTGATATCACTTACGAAGAAAGGGAAATGAGGTATGTTAAAATTTAAGGGATAGCCCACTTGTCCTTGATATCATCTTTATATTTTAAATCTTTTATTTCAAATGGCTGTAACTAGCAATAAAAGTATGCCGCATTTCATTTCCGAATAAATGTCAAAAACGTTCATTAAAGAAAGAATTAAAATAAAAACAGCTACTGATGCGTGATCAATGAAAGCTCTGGTATTTTTATTACTTGGCTGGATATGGGTGATGTTTTTTATTCTGTCAGATCGTGTGATATTATGATGCTGTATTTTGAAGAATTTGACTCTGTCATGTGTTGTATGGTGTGATATGATACTGCATTTTGCAGACTTTAATTATTTCTCTGTTGAGCGAGTATGTGTGTGTGTGTGTGTATGATGAAATATGATGCTGTCGTGTGTGTATGGTGTGATATAACAATGCCCTATTTTACAGTACCGCCTTTCTCTGTTGTGTGTGTATGATGTAATATGCGCTGTATTAAGCAGAATTGACTTTCTCTATTGTGTCTATGGATTTAATTTTGTGCTATTTATTCCTGCTGTTTTTTTTTTTGTTTTTTTTTAGTTGCTTTTCTTTTTTTGGTAATGGGCACTGTGTTGCATTTTCTAATTTTGAATTTTTTTCAACCATTTTTTCCCTTTCTTTTTGCAGTGTAAAGTTGTTAATATATATTGTGTTGGTTGCAAAATTAGTGCGCAGATGAAATTTTCCTGTTACAACTCAAAAGTTATGCAGACCTGCCACAGTATTTAAAAAAATTTTTTTTTGGGGGTGGGGGCAATACGACAGTCTATCCAAATCAGAACAAGATAAAAAATATTTTCATCTAGCTTTCTAGGGTATCTATTTTCCAACTGATATATGTTACTGTCATAAAGGCTGACTGTATTCTGTCTAGTGTTGCATACATCTGGCAGATCTTTGGCTGAATTGTAATGTTGAATCGACACTGTTTTTTAAATATTTTTCTCACACTCATTATACAAAACCTTTCAAATTTAATGAACTGAATGATATTATGACTTGTGCGGCTTGAATTTTAGTTCCCAAGATGGAATCTTATATCTCTGAAATTTGTGAAAACTGCAAGATCTGATTTTATATCTCATTTCCTCTATAAATTCACGATTGACTACAATTTGTCAGATTAGTTTTCATTTCATATTGATTTTAAGTTTGTTTCATTTTGTTTTATTTAACTAAATCAGTATTATCTGTCCTTAATAATTTATGATGTTTACAATTTTAGATAGGAGTGAAACAGACTTTGATGAAAGGGAGTTGAAAGTTGAACCACTGAACTTAATATGAAGGTTGAATATATATAATTATTTTAAATACTCATTTTCTCTGAGATAGAGGACTAATTCTTTTTCCTTTTCTCTCTCTCTCTTTTTTTTCCAGACCGAGAAGCCCGCTGATTGCAAACAGCAGTGATGAAATATTTATTATCTGTCGACTGACTGTACATTGTTGAAAATTGTTTATAAAAGAGCATCCTTGACTTGAATTTGTGCTATGAGGACTTATATTTGAGTTTTCAGTGACTGTGGCAATATTTTGCAGTATGATTTGCTTCTGATAGTTGAATATGCTTTGTATTACTAAGACCTTCATCTTAATTATTAAACATTATTTTATTCTTTACTCAGGTAATCTCTTGTTTTCTTTTCTTTTTCTTATAATTGGAATTCATAGTTGTTGTTTTTAAACTGGGTGGGGTTTTTGACCTCTCATAGTGGGCAGGGAGGCACTTACTGTGCCTTCTATACACTTATGTTTTCCAACTTGCTTTCAGTCTTTGTTTAGGAATGAGATTACTTGGAAGGGAAACAGTCAAATGTATAGTAATCGTTTTGGGAGATATTTTTTCCGTTGTAAATCCCCTCTCTGTATTATTATATTTGTTGTTTTAAATGTATAATGTAAGCATTTGAGAGTCTTTCTCTTAGTTAGATCCTGTGCTTGTGTCTGAGTGAGATTTTTAGGTGATCTCATACTAATTAAGTACACTAGTGGTGATATGATCTTTCTCACCTTGTAAGTCGTTAAAAAAAAAAATTGATGGAAATGCAATTTGTGTGCATTTGAACGTTTCTCTATTTGCAGGATCCTGTCTCTGGTGCATGATGGGACTCGCTGCTGGAATGCTTTTTCGATTTATTCTATTCCCTGCTTGAGCTAGGTTAGTTATCTTGTGTTACTTTTTCTTGTGAATTCAGCTGAACGGTGAACTAAAGCACTGGGTGGGGTCTTTTGACCTCCCATAGTAGGCAGGGAGGTCGCTTGCTGCATCGTCTATCCGTTTTCTGGGTTGCTTTTTTGTCTGTCTTGGAATGAGATTACTTGGAGTTTGTTTTGTCTTGGCCCTAGCCAGAGTCCTTAGCTGAGAGGAAAACAGTCAAATGCTAGTTGTTTTTTGGGATATTTCGTTTCCTTGATAAGTACTGTTACTGTTATTTTGCATAATGGTTTAACACATTTGACTGTATTCCTCTTAGTGGAATCCTGTGCTTATGTCTGTATGAGACTTGGTACTCTTGAACTAAGAACACTGATAGTGTGCTCTTGGAATCTACATGTTCCCTATTTACGAGATCCATTCCATAAGTAAGTACATATTCCTCCCCTTTATAACTCTGAGACGCAGGATACTGAAGCTTGGCACGAATTATCTTTATTCTTGGTAACCAGTCGTTAAATGCACTGATGTAAGCTGGATGGGTTTCGTGACCTCCGTAGTGGACAGTGGGATATTCATACTCGTTGATAGAAAGCTCACAGGCTGTGAGCAAAGTTCAAAATTGACTGTGAGATAATTTGGGTAAGCGTTAAAATCCAAGGCCATAAAAACATCCTTGTTGGATCGTTCTACATGGCCCATCGAAACGAAACTGACATCGTAGAGCTGCCAAAATCGCTTGAAATAATCAACTCAGAAAAAACTCCAAACCAAATGATTCTAACAGTAACAGAAGACTTTAACTGTCCTGATATAAACTGGGACGGTTCAAAAACGTAATCTGCCCACAACGTGCAATACAACAAAGCCTCATCATTACATTAGACCTGTAAATTCTCAGTCAATTAACTGAAATCAGTCAATTTGTCAAATTCAAATATTTAAAAAAAAAGGAAAGAAAGAAGTGAAGAAAGAAAGAATTCACAAATCGTAGTCGAATGACCGTATAGTAATTAGGAGTGTTCCATAACGCTACGCATAGCTCATGGGAGCCGTTAATATTAACGATGGATTTATTGCCAAGGCTAAGCGGCGCTTTTTAGAATTGGCGTGACTGAACACATCCCAGTGTAATTTCACACAGCCTTCGTTAAATTATTTTTTCACTTTCCAACCTGTCGTGATCCCAACGGTAGCCAATTTTAACTGAGCCGCCGAGCGATAAATTTCACTGTTTCGTCTAAGCCAAAATTGACCACAATTACAAGCTGGGGTTTAAAATTATAAAAAAAAATAAAATGCGAATGCCGGAAGTAACATCTCTAGTAGATGATGGAGACATCTTTAAATCGAAAGTTAGATTAGGATAGATTGCTACAAGCATATTCCGATTGCCTCACGTTGTAAACAAACTGGTTGACCGTTTCTTCACTGATTGAGTACCTGATTATAAGGAACAATGGTAAGTAGCCTAATTAATTCCCGTGCAAATCAGGACGTTTTCTGCCATTGTTTTGCTCAAGCCCAAGCGAGCTTGCTGTTTTGTGGCGATTTACCTTCATTTCGATTCTTTGAATTTTTCCGCTACGCCTGCCGAAGTTTCTTCTTGATAATTCACTTCTACTTAATAATTCAGTGTATTGGCCAGAAGTCATATTTATTTAAGTTTTTGTTTCTCTGTCATTTACTGATTGAAAATCAAGTTTGCTCATTGCTACATTATTCTAATGTTCTCACAATGGCTGAGCTGTTCGTGGATCGCAATTCAGACTTGTCGAGCGTCGATAAAGTTAAAGATGTGAGAGTGAGGAATAAATTCAATTGGTCATGGCTAGAAGTTAAAGATGATAATGGTGATTATTTTTCTGACTATGTCAAAAAAAATTCCAGAGGCAGGAATATGACTTTGATGAAGTCATCTTTACCTATATGAATGACATGCTTATTTAGCATTCCTTCTACATCAAATTATGGCAGTCATACTTCCAGTAAGAAATAACACCCACTATTTTAATGTATTGTATTTATCACTCTCCTCTCCAATGATGCCCTTATTTTTAAAAAAATAATTGAATCTTCAGTTTGTCGAAGAGTTTCAGTCAATTTTTATAGAGCTCATTTACAGGTCTAATTACAGCAGGAGCGCACCTCACACAAATTCACGAAGAATGCACACGCGGTGACAATATTTTAGTCTTGTTTTCGTATCCAATCCATCACTGATCCTTTCAACAACATCACAACCAGGAATATCAGATCATGCCTGCGTTGTTACTGAAACCACACTAAGCCCCAATTATATGAACCAACCCCCCAAAACACGATACCTTTTCATAAAGTGAGTGGAGCAGGCACTTATGTTGGTAACAACAAGATATGAAGTGAGTAGAAAAGTGCCAGAAGACAATAGAGAATAAAATTTTTTTTTAATTCTCTATTGTCTTCTGGCACTTTTCTACTCACTTCATATCTTGTTGTTACCAACATAAGTGCCTGCTCCACTCACTTTTCTGAATTAAAAAATTCACCCCATACACCGGAGCATACTCAATGTCTCAATCGTTTCTATGTTATATGTTTGTGTTGAGAATATTGGCTATTAAGCTTAACTGCTGGTCAAAATTACTTCGCGATGGTGGTGTGCGAACGAATCGGCGGTCTCAAGAAGTGGGTGAGAGAGGGATCTAGAAATGACTTGGGTTTGAAACGAATATTTTTGTGTTCGTGGATAGCTCACACGGTAGAGCCACGCTCTCACCTGCCAGGCGGAGTTGTCGTACCAATAAGGTCGCAGGTTCAAACCCCACCACCGCCGCGAAAATTTTTTTTATTCTCTATTGTCTTCTGGCACTTTTCTACTCACTTCATATCTTGTTGTTACCTTTTCATAAAGGCCAACTGGGCCGCACTACGAAAACGCATCGAGGGACTGTCATCAGAGATCACAGAACAGCACAAAAACGGTATGGATGTAAATGAAATGTGGAGCCATTTTCAGTCCTGCCTACTCAGTGTAATCAAGGAGTCAATTCCCCGAAAAGTACATAAAAATACAAGAACGCTGCCGTGGATGAACAGGAAAATACGAGCACTACTAAGACGCAAAGCAAAAGCATTCAAGCGGGCTAAACTGAGCGGAACCTGGGATACATACAAATCGTTGCAGCGTCAAAGTAGGCGTGAAATAAGGCAAGCAGAATGGACGCACATTAACAATGTTATAGAAAAAGGACTTGAAACAAACAATACCAAACCATTTTGGAACTACATAAAAAGCAAGAAAAACGATTCCATTGGTGTAGCCCCATTGAAAGACAATGACACCCTGTACATTAAGGGGAAGGATAAAGCAACGATCCTCTTGGATCGATTTAAATCTGTCTTTACCCCTCATGATCCACACGATACAACCACCCCACCGACATCACATAGGTGTGACCAATCTCTTACTAATATCAACATAAACATCTCAGGACTTGAAAAGTTGCCAAAAAACGTCGATCCATCTAAGGCGTCAGGTCCAGATAACATCCCCAACACAGTACTAAAGGAGTGTGCTGAGAGTTTGGCCCTCTCATTATGCATAATTTTCCAAAAATCGGTCGACACCGGGATGCTCCCTAATGACTGGCTGAAGGCAAACATCGCACCTGTATTAAAAAAAGGCAACAAAAATAAAGCAGATAACTAACGTCCAATCTCACTGACGTCTGTAATATCCAAACTATTAGAACATATAATTTGTAAGAACATGATGAACCACTTTGAGAACAATGACATCCTAACTGACCTGAACCACGGGTTTCGCAAAGGATACTCATGTGAAAGCCAACTCCTAATACAGTAGAGCATGCCTATAGCGGGACTTTTGGTCCCAGCAGAAAAATCCCGCTGTAGCCAAGTTCCCGCTATAGGAAAGCAGGGGAAAATGTCCCAAAAATAACCATGATTACCTCTCTTGAATGTCAATAAAACTAACGTGACCCATGAGCCTTGAAATGGACTATCAGTGTTTGTTTTGGTTGTTTTTTTTTATTTTTTAAATTTTAATTTTTTTTATTTGGGGGGGGGGGGGGGGGGGGGGGGGGTGTGTGTGGGTTTTTTTTTTTTGGTGGGTAGTGGGGGAGGGGGGGATTTAGGCAGGAAGGACTACGATACGAACGAGTGCGAGTGATGTGTATGCTTGAGCAGCAACAATTGCAATGAATGAGGAATGGCATAAGTAATAGATAGTAATAATAGGGCTGATCTGGATTAAAATGTACACACCACCGCGAACGCACAAGCCTCTTCTCTCTAATTGGCCAAGGGCTTTACACACGGCGTCATCTTGTGCCCCAACTTAATTAATCATCGCAAGTCTGACCAATCAACGCATATAAAGAAATAGAGCGAGCGGCAAAAGAAGTGCGGGTAGACACAAGAGGTGTGTTTGAAGACACGAGCGAAATGGCAGACGGAGGCGTGTGTGCTAGTCCTGGGTGGTGGGAGAGAGCCCAGTCTACGTCACTCGCTGAGTCACGGCGGCGCTTACAGCTTGCTCAATTTTTCCCGCTGTAAGCAAGTTCGGGCCTTTCCTTGACCCGCTAAACCCAAGCACAGGTTATTGAATTTATATAGTAAAAAAAAGCGGGGTTTGTGTAAGGTCCCGTTGTAGCGATGGTCCCGCTGTAGCGGGTGCCGCTATGGTCATGTTCTACTGTAACTGTAAACGACCTGTTGAGACTCCAGAATGCCAACACTCAAGCAGACATCGGCATCCTCGACTTTTCCAAAGCATTTGATACTGTGCCCCACCAAAAACTCCTGCAGAAACTAGAAAATTACGGAATTCGTGGCTCTTTACACACATGGCTTTGTAATTTCCTCACAAAACGTACCATGAAAGTAGTCCTAGATAGCACGTCATCGGATGAATGTCCAGTCATATCAGGAGTACCACAGGGAACGGTGCTAGGACCCATTATACTTATACTATTTCTTTGTTTCATCAATGGAGTAAAATCTCAGATTAATTTATTTGCCGATGACTGTCTAATATACCGACCAATAAAATCTGCAAATGATCAAAAATTGCTACAAGAGGACTTGAATAGTCTCGAACAGTGGGCTAATGATTGGGGAATGAAATTTAACGCAAACAAATGCTACATCCTCAGCACAGCTAAAAAGTACAATGAGACCTACAAGTTAAACAACACCGTCCTGAAACAAGTCGACGATAACCCATACCTTGGCATCACCTTCTCAAAGGACTTGAAATGGGGGAAACACATTAACAAAATAACCCAAAAGGCAAGCTGCACCCTCGCGTTTCTCCGCCGAAATCTTAGCCACGCCCCAACGTCATGCAAACAAAACGCCTACCTCGCACTTGTGAGATCATAATTGGAATACGGAGCAGTTGCCTGGGACCCCTACCTGAAAGAGGATATTCAAAAACTTGAGAGAGTCCAGAGACAAGGCGCCCGATTCATAACTGGGAACTATAAGAGCAGAACCCCAGGATGCATGACAAAAATGTTAGAAGAAAGAAATCTCATCAGCCTCCAACAAAGAAGAAAAGAAACCCGTCTGTCATTCATGATCATGATAATAACAGATCAAATACCATCAATAAAGGCAGACTCCTTTTTCACGCCACGACCAAACAAAAGAAAAATCCGAGCACTCACTTTCGCTACCACATAACTGAAAACCCCATTGACAGATACGCCACAAACAATTCGAACTGCTTCAAAATCCCACAGACAAGAACACAAAACTACATAAATTCTTTCTTCATTAGAACTATCTCGGAGTGGAATGGGCTGGATGAACTGGTCATCATGGCACCACACCTAAACGATTTCAAGGCCCGACTGACATGGGCCCGCGCCCAATGAGGACGCCGCTGAAATACAACCAGACCATTGGTTTCTTCAGCGCCAACCATACAGATACAGGAAGAACATGTTCATGACTTTGCTTTAGATTTAGATGTGCCTTCTCGATTCTCAGGTGAGGTTCATCCTTGTTCCTCCACTCAGTGACTCTTTTTGTCTCTTGATGCCAATGATAAACCCAGGTTTAATCTCCAGTGACGATTTGATCTAAAAACGGTGCTCTCAAAATCGACGAATGTTATGTCTTGACAAATTTATGCAAGCTTTTTTTTTTTCTCAGTGTCAGCAAGTGGGGAACCCATTTTGCGAACATTTTTCTCTTCCAAGTTCTTTGGTGAAAATCTGGTAAAGAGACGTTGACATGGACAATTCAGAAATCCAGAGCGTCATTTTCTATCTTCTGCAGGGGATTGCTCAACAGCTGACATTCCTGCATCATCTCGAGCACCAGGGCGGCTTTCATTTTCCAAATCCATTTGTGTGTCAGAAGTGTTCTAAGTCTAAGTGAATGTATGAATATGGATGTGCTGTCCCTATGGACACTTGCTGTGAATGTGTGATTTTTGTTTAGCGTTTCTTCTTCTTTGCTTAGTGTAGTTTTGTTTAGCATCTCTTCTTCTTTGCTAAGTGTAGTTTTTGTTTAGCATCTCTTCTTCTTTGCTTAGTGTAGTTTTTGTTTAGCGTCTCTTCTTTTCTTAGTGCAGTTTTCGTTTAGCGTCTCTTCTTTGCTTAGTGTAGTTTTGTTTAGCATCTCTTCTTTGCTTAGTGTTGCTTTTGTTTAGCGTTTCCCTTCTTTGCTTAGTGTATTTTTTGTTTAGCGTCTCTTCTTTCTATAGCTGATTGGTATCTTGGCATCTCCTCCACTTGTATTCTCGGCTTCTGTGCCCTATTGTTTGTGTTTACTTTTCTGAATTAAAAATTCACCCCATACACCGGAGCATACTCAATGTCTCAATCGTTTCTATGTTATATGTTTGTGATGAGAATATTGGCTATTAAGCTTAACTGCTGGTCAAAATTACTTCGCGATGGTGGTGAACGAATCGGCGATCTCAAGAAGTGGGTGAGAGAGGGATCTAGAAATGACTTTGGGTTTGAAACGAATCTTTTTGTGTTCGTGGATAGCTCACACGGTAGAGCCACGCTCTCACCTGCCAGGCGGAGTTGTCGTACCAATAAGGTCGCAGGTTCAAACCCCACCACTGCCGCGAAAAAAAATATTTTTATTCTCTATTGTCTTCTGGCACTTTTCTACTCACTTCATATCTTATTGTTTGTGTTTATGTTGTTTTTAAGGGTGCACGAGTGACACTTTTAGGTAAATTTCAGGGGAAACTTGTAGATCTGAGGTTAAAAGCACTGAAGAAATAATCTGAAAAAGGAGACTTATTCAAATGAACATTGGATTCCACAATTCCATCAGTATGTGCCTATTTTGGTATTACCTATGTAGTTCCATCCAGGCACAATCAAAAGATCCCGCTACAGTACATACTGAATGATGATTCACAAGTAAAAAATATCTCTTAACATTTTATTGGAAAAGAACGGAGCAATCTCAACCTAGACCAAAGACAAGACTAACGGAGAGAGGCAGAAGACAGCAATAGTGACTGACCTCTTCGCCCACCAATGGAGGTCAAGGACTCCACCCCATACCTACTGTTTCTTCACAGTTCTGTGGGAGGATTTTCATTAATTACAGTTTCCCCACCTTATCTTTATGGATTTTTCTACGAGTCAGCGAGAGGTTGAAATTTTACAATACAAATACAAGAGAAAATTCTTTCCTTTTTTTTCTTGTTTTTAGTTTTCTCATATCAAACTACTGTTTGCTAGGGCCAAAACTTAATCTTTGCTAGCGGGTGGTTGGATGGGAGCATCACCCTTGAATCATATACCTATGATGTTCGCATGGGTGTACGATCCGATAGTAATGTCGTTTCTACTTCTCTTTACTAGCCTATCCTGCTTCTTTGGTTTGTGATTGTATTTTTGACAGGGGATATTTTTTTTTCTGTAAATCTTCTGCCTGTTTGTTCTTGGTTATTTATAATTTAGCTTATGATGTCTTTAGGTTATGATTTTGATTTACATTTGTACTATTATTTTTGTTGTGTTAGATTGCTTGTTTTTTTGTTTCAGCGGTCTCTCATATAACCTCAATTGTGTTGGAAGAGACCTAAAGCAACAAACAAACAAAACAAAATAATCTTTGCTATCTCGATAATGGATTTAGTGGTTAAAAGAAAAAGGAATGCTCTTAATCGTACCCTACATTAGCTCCTCTGTATGCACGTGTTGGTGTCAATGTCATTCACCATCTGGGGGCGATAGCAATATGGCCAATTTGGCTTTCTGTATTTGGCCTTTGAGGACATACTGTTTTGTGACTATTGATCACAATCTTCTCAAACGTCTTGAAATTACTTATGGCGTGTCTGGTGTAGCGCTTGATTGGTTTAGATCATATTTGTTTAATCGTAAACAGATTATTGCGGTGGATGAATATAGATCTGAGGAAATCATTCTTGATTGTGGGGTTCCCCAGGGTTCAGTACACTTGGACCTGTTCTTTTTGTTCTGTACGTTGGCCCTCTGTCTAAAATCATCAGATGTTTTGGTCTGTCTTACCACCAATACGCTGATGATTCGTAATTGTACTGCGTTTCCCATACGAGAAATTTACAAGATGTATCAGCCGATAGTAAGAATTGTATCCAAAGTGTCAAGAAATGGATGATTGAGAACAGACTGAAACTGAATGATGATAAGACGGAGGTGCTGTATGTTGGGAACAGGAAGTTGAAAAGTGAAACATTTGAAGCTGGGGGATGCCTGCCTCCATTCAAATTGTTGACAAAGTGAAAAACCCTGGCACATTATTAGACTCGGGACTGTCGATGGAGCATCAGGTTAATAATTTGCTTAGATCCCCCTTTTTCCAACTAAAAAGATTGCTTCCATTAGACGGTTCATATCTGAGGATGTAACCAAACACCTGGTTGTGTCCCTCGTATTATCGAAATTGGATTATTGTAATGCTCTGTTGTTTGGCGTTTCGCAATATAATCTGAGACTTCTTCAGATTGTCCAAAACAGCGCTGCCAGACACGTATTTATGAAGCATAGGTGCGATTCTGCCAGACCTCTGCTTAATGACCTGTATTGGCTGCCTGTTGAGAAAAGGATTAAATTCAAAGTTTGTGTTTTAGTGTATCGTTGTCTTGAAGGTACTGCCCCTTCCTACATTTCGGAACTACAGTAGAATTACTTTAAACCGAAATTTTGGGGACCTTCTAAACCATTTCGGTTTAAAGACATTTTGGTTTAAAGCAAGTTCCCGTTTTTCGATGTTTTTCAAGGGTAGTAACTATTTAAGAAATTTGCTCATTTAATCGTATGATCATGGGTTTCCCCTTAAATGTAGTAGTTGAATAAATGCCGTCTTCGTAACCATTTTAAAAATTATTATTTTTCAATTTTATTATTATAATTTTTTATTTTTTTTTGGTGTGTTTTAAAAATATTTTCGGGGGTTTTCGTTTTCAATTCAAAATTGTTGAAAGAGTTGAGTTCGGGATGCCGCGTATTTTACATATCTCCGTCTTGATCAACCTTTTTTTTCATCGACTTCACATAGTATTATGATTTTAAACTCCAATGTTTAAGCATAGTGCTTTCTTTTAGTAAAATGTAAAGCTAAAATAAGATCGAAAGTTCTTGTGCGATAATTGATAATGAATGATGCGCAGCTACTCAGAGGTGAAGTGAAATGGAAATGAAAAGGCGTGTCAATGCTAAGTTGTCTACTACACACCCCTCTTTTGTTGAAAAGCCATTAGGTTCAAATGCCTAATTACATTACATAGAACCCCCCCCCCCCCCCCCCCCTTTCACACACACATTTAATCAAAGTGGAAATGAAATGGCATGTCAATGGTAAGTTGTCTACCACCCCCCTCCTTATTGTCGTGTTGAAAATCCAGTCAGTTCCAAAGCATCAACACACGAGCGAGAACATCTCGCTTGCGTGATTCTACACCCCAACTCCCCCTCTTTCCTCATTTTTCACCTGCCAGTCACCCGTTGTCTTCCTTTTCCAGTCTTCGATAGTGGTGCTGGCCAAACCCAAGTGCAGTGATTGAAGTGTTTGCCTACCCCCCCCCCCCCCCCCCCCCCCCACCCCCACCCCACCCATATCATATACTTACGCTCTTTGTTTTAACGGAGTGACTATTCGTCAGTACTGACCCCCAGACGCTAGCATCTGGGGGTCAGTACTGACGAACAGGCACCAGCGTCTGGGGGTCAGCACTGACTAATAGTATAGGTACTGGTATCTATTGGTCAGTTCTGGCGCCTGTACTGACAGTGCCAAAATTATGGAAAAATGCCATTTTTTGAAATAACTTGCTCTACGACAAATAAATCCGCATTTCCTGTCCCATACTAGTCGCAAGGAAGTCCCTTGGTTTCACCTTTTTTTATCGGTTTACGTGAGATTTGTTTAATAAATTTATCAATTAATTAAACAAATGATATTGTTCAATCCTGAGAAAAATACCAAATTTAATGTTGAAACGCCAAACTGGCAACCTTATATTTCGGTTCCTCCAACGCGCATGCTCACTGATGCGTGACGTCAGAACTGAAAGTGAAGCTCTTTCATTGTCTCGTCTTTTTTCATTCCGTCATTTGAAATTCGGCTTGCTCGAATCTCACTGAGACAGGAGAAAGCTACAAATTATGGAACTCGCTGTCGGCAACAAATTTGCCTCCTTGAAGGCTTTAACTGATGCCATCAAAAGGCATGAGGAGGAAAGTAATGTTCTTTTTATAAAGAAAGAAGCAATCGAACTCGGTACCTTTCGGGTACGAAGCAAAGACCGTAGCGCTGAGCCACGCTGCCCCCTCCCCCCCCCCCCCCCCAAAAAAAAAAAAAAAATAATATGGAATTATCTATTCGTTATCAGGTTTCTCCTCCTTTCCGTTATTATTATTATTTTTTTTTTTGCATGACAAAAAACAAAAACAAAACAAATACATTTTTTAAAAAACCTCATCAATAGAATGGACAATGTATTATAAAAGAATCGTAACAAGAAATATTATATTATACCACGTTTCCTCTATTTTTCTTTAATTTAAGCAATAACGAAAATATGCGAAAAAAAAAAAGAAAAACAAAAACACATACACACAAAGACAACATAAAATAAAAAAGAATCGTATGGTGGCTTGAAACGACAGTCATACCGTTGCCCCAACGGCATCTAACCGTAGCCATCGTTATGTTATAGTCTGATGAAATCCAAAAGGACCGGCAGTTTGACGTCATTATTTGGTTTTTGCACCGGTTAGTGAGTTGTTAGTAGAGCTCAAGGAAACAAGTTATTTCGTTGGTTGAACTACTGAATACGACTCACGATTTGTTTTCTTTTATGGCAAAAGACTGGCAGTTTGACGTCATTTTTTGGTAAGTATCAGGCCATAACTTTACGAAGGCCACGATCTAACGCGTTAGACATCAAATTTATCTAAGTGACCAAGTGTTGCTTAGTGTCATCGGATAAGTTGGCCTTGAAAGCCTGGGATTTTAATTGTTTTTTGTTTTTTTTTTACTTTAGGAAGTGACGAATAAGTGCGAAGAGGTCTTTGTCTGCACTGACGAACAGGCCCGATGTTCGTCAGTGCTGATTAATGGCGGGCGGTGGCACAGACCGAAGAGAGGTTGTCTGTGGGCGGCGGCACCTGTTGTTCAATACCGACCAATAACACCAGGTTATTGGTCAGTGCTGACCCCCAGGCGCTGGCGCCTGTTCGTCAGCACTGACACGCAGGTACTAGCGTCTGGGGGTCAGTACTGACCAATAGCCCTAGCCTTGTTTTAATATCGCCGGGCATTATTACGTGTGGCCACCTTCCCGAATTTTTGGAGAAAAATAGACAGAGAAAAAGGGAAGGTACTCTCACTCAAGTTGTTTCGGTTTAAAGAAAGTCCTTCTTAGAAGTATTTCGGTTCATCGTAAGAATTAGTACAAAGATACTGAAGAAACTAGTACAATTTATTAAATTCTTTTCGGTTTAAGGTATTTTTCGGTTTAGCTTCTTTCGGTTTAAAGTAATTTTACTGTAATTGAAAGATATTCAAAACCCCACCCCTTACATTCGGCCAGTGATTCCACCAAACTAGTTGTCCCTCGAATACGGAAAAATACTGGAATTTCGGACCCTCTGGAACGCCTTACCACAGATCTTTGTCTATTTTTAAACGTTCGCTTAAAACATATGTTTCGTCTTTAGTAGATGGTATGAGAAGCAAAATAGGTCTGCCTAGTTTCTGTTGTGTGTGTGTATGCTTGTTTGTGTGAATGAGTATGTTTCAGCCAAAGTAATTTGTAATTTAAGCGCTTAGAGTCTGGTGTCTCGGAGTTATAGCGCTATATAAGTTTTCAGCATTATTATTTATAATTATTATGATATTACTTTGCAAATTATTACTCGCAGTACGGACATATTTACAGAAAAAACGGAATTGAAAAAATTGTACTTACGGGTAAAGTTGCTGGGAAGATAAGATGAGAGAGACAGAGGATAGATTGCATTGACAATCTGAACGGATGGATTGGCGGAGGAACAGGAATCGAACTATTGAGAATAGAAGATCTGAGGACAGATATGGTTGGAGGGACATGATCGCCGATGTCTGCAACAGGCCTGGCACTTGATGATGATGATTGGCATTTATAAACTCCAAGTTACTTTTGAATGTCACAACGATGGAAGACAGTCCCTTCTATAAATACAAAGTTGTTTGACCAAAATCAGCAAAACGTTGCTTCAATCTGCATAATTTTGCCATCATTGGGAGTTTTCCTCTCGAAATATCAGTCCTTTAAAATTGCAGGCATTTGCATCATAATCGAGCAAGATAGGAACATACTTCAGAGTGCTATTTTTTTTTCTTTCTAAAATTATAAAATTTTGTGTTGCTGGAAATATAGCTGGACCCCCGGAAATATGCAAAAAATTATCCCAAATTATGCGGGGGAAAAAGGGAAATTACAAATTATGCAAAACAAGAAAAAAGTAATAAATCGCTGTCTAAATTTTCCATTGCTTTATTTACATTTAACCAATTCAAAATTAAAGAACTACAACGCAAATTCAAAACTTAATTTTTTGTTGTAGCACAGAAAACCTAGATGTCGCAGAGACGTTGTGCTAAGAATCCTGCGCCTGTCTGACAATATCAGATTGTAAACAGAAAAGCTGCGCTCAGCATCAGCGCTGTTGATCGTGGTGTATATGTACTATGTACCACTTGGCACAAGCAGCCAAAGCGGGCACTTCATCAGAAATGGACTGCCAAAAATGTGGCACTCCACTAGAACCTCACTCCATCCAGGTGTGTATTAGTGGTTCCAATACTACATACAAATGTATTTGTAGGATCTCCTGACTTAAACAATGTACAGTGAAAGACTGTTAAACCGAAATTGGTTAACACAAGAAGAAATTTAGCATCTATGTTTTGCTATTAAACATACCCCCCCCCCCCCAAAAAAAAAAAAAAAAAAAAAAAAAAAAAAAAAAACATAGTCAATAGTCCCTTCCATTTCGGATCACCAGTGTTTCACTGCATATCTATCATAGCAATGTTTAGCCGGTTAGCGAGAGAAAGGCAGTGATCACTTGGCGCTTGGTTTTGGTTAGATCTCAAGAAGACAAATCAAATCGTACACTTGGAATTGGAATAGCCTTCCTTTAAAGTTAAAGAGAAGTCATTGTCACGTATTTGGGAACATCGTCGGACTTTTTCGGTTTCATTTTTCTTCATACAATGGTCATACATTCACGCTAAAAACCATATTTTGCATAATTGTGCGGTAAAAGGTGAATTATGCGGCTGCATTGCGGTACGTGGCACATTTTGCGGCCGCATCGGTAGCGTTTTCCTGGGGGGCCAGATATAGGTTAAATTGATTCACATTAGGGAGCGTTCACATATTACGTCATCAGCTAGGGGGGGAGGGGGGGTCTACCAAATGTTGACATGTGTTGACATGGGGGGGGGGGGGGGGGGGGGGTCAGACCCAAGATGATGTCATCAAAACATAGGCAAATTAAGCCTATTTCAAAGTTTGTTCCTTTCAAAACAGCTAAAGATAAATTGCTATGATGAGTATTGCCCATCTCTCAAGAAACAAAATGGGAAAGGGGTATCACTTCTCAAAAGGCGAACTTGCCCTAAATGTTCATTGTATCACTCCTCGATCACAGCAATGAAAGACCATTCACGAAAATGCGGCATACATGAAGAACAGCAAATGGGAGAAAATGATGACGATGAAGATGAAATTGATGATACTATTTATAGTACATTGCCAGAGGTCCAAGGCAGAAACATTTTTGAATCAATTAATTTTATGTTTGGAAATTGAAACAGAAATTCATTCCACTAAAAGACTAATATGCAATAAAATAATTTGCCTCCATACTATTTTAAATTACACTTTCTGGATTTTTTTAAATAGCACCTGCACCAAGTAGCCTAATTTAAATAATGTTTGTTAGATTTTATCTTTGCAAATTTAAATTTTATGTCCCCATTGTATCGTAAAACATAAATTATCAAGTTTCTGAAATTAATAAAATGTCTGAATGTGTTTTATCAAACGTTGATAATCAATGTTTATGGTTTGAAAAACGAATAATAAATATTGTGAAATTAAAGTTATCTTTTAGTTTTTATTAAATTAGATGACGTCATCATCTGTTGGGGGGGGGGGGGGTCAGGTCAATGATGACAAGTGATGACTTGGGGAGGGGGGGGGGGTCTAAAAAGGGCAAATTTTTGATGACGTAATATGTGAACGCTCCCTTAGACACCTCTCATAAAAAATTGCGGTGTTTTGATTGCCAAATTATACCCCTCTGGCACTTTCCATGGAGGCTTAACACTCCAATGATTGGATTTCTTCACAAGTGGTACCAAAATAACGGCGAAAGATCTTTCTTATTGTATAACTTTAACGATAACTTTAAATTGTGTTTGCAGGAGTTGTTTTTAAAAAATCGTCAAAAAAAATCTAATCCAAGGAAAAAATTATTTTTTAGCTTTATAAAGTTGTATCAAAAGAAAGCCTGTCCTCTTTTGATTTGCGTAAAAATTTGAGTTGGATCAGTTGTTTGGTGTAATTCATGTTGACCAACTGAATGCTCCAAATTTGAAATCTTTCATTACAAACTCTGCGAACGCCACCTTATTTCATAAAATTCCAATATTTGAGTTCAACCAAATAAAAATGTAACATATTTGATTTAAAGATTCATTATTGGTTAGCACTGATAACAAGCTTCAATTTTAATGTTTTCATGACGTTTGTAAACTGTATTCTTTAAATTTCTGTAAAATTTTGATATTCCTCATTTTTCCACAATCAAATTTGACCCCCCTCTCACCCCATCCTCCTCTTATTATATGCCCGGCTTGAAACAGGAATCAAGCAGCTATTTTATGAAAGAGCCCCATGTAAAACCAAATGCTCACTCCAGAACAAAGACTAAGACAAAGCTGCACATTGGCAGGGATGACACCGACACTCACAGAAGAAATAGAAAAGATGAACATCAGTCTCACCCAAATGCAAGCACGTTAACACCCCCCACACACACATACAATGAAAACGAAGACAATTTAAAATTTCGAATATTTGATTTATGAAACAATTGACATGAACACACTGTATATCTTGTAATAATCCCTGATTGTGTAGTTACATTTTTATGACAAATCATTACACTGTCACATGGGATAGCTTGACTTGAGGTGAGGATTTTCTTTTTTTTGCTATGTTTTTTTTTTCCTATGTTTTTTTTTTTTTTTTAGCATTGATAGCTTTGAAGTAATACTCCTTGTCCTTAAAGAATTGCTTTATATCGATGCTGTCAGATAACTAAATATACTAAATATATACTCTTACAGGTCCAAATTCAAAGCGGCAAAGTTTCCCCTCAAGGCAAAGTTACCCTATTTGACAGTATCCAAACAATTATGAAATTAAAAGAATGTCCAACAACAATGTAATAATAATAATAATAATAATAATAATAATAATAATAATAATAATAATAATAATAATAATAATAATAATAATAATAATGATGATTATATTAATAATGACAAAAAGTACAATCAATTCTGACATGAAAAAAAAAAGTTTCTAACCATAGGTGTGGCTCCATCGATATAATAGAGTAGAGCACAGACAAAGTCCCATTCAAGGACAGGCAAAGGATAACAGAGATGATTTCAAATAAAAACAATATCTCTTTTAAAAAAAACCTACATTTGACTGCGTCCTTCTCAGCTAAGGACCCCTGCCAGGACCAGGGGAAAAAATGAGTAATGTCAATCCAGAACAAAGACAGAGCAACATGGAAATTGAAAACATTACAGGGGTATAGAAAACACACCAAAAAAATAAAACCTCTTCGTCCCAGAAAACTACACCCAGTAAAGGGGTCTTAATGTATTTTTGTATATCAACTGGTTGGTTCTAAAGACAAATTGGCCATCCCATTTAAAATACATTTTAAATAAAATTCCTGGAACTTGGGTGCCTTGTTTTTCTTACAAAAATGATATTTTAAAGATCATTCAGTTTTTTAAAAAAACGGACATCGTGCCATGGTGAACGAGGCTTCGCTTAGATACCGGTATTTTTTAAAGGGAAAGTGAATACATGAGTTTTGAAAAATTACGGGATAGCCCACTCGTCAATAATAACAATAACACTGCTAAAAAAAAAAAAAATGGCCCTACATAACACTAACACAGCGAAATATAAACCATTAATTTTACGTAGTCTGATTAGCAATTTTAGTGTAATCCATCACCAGCCTATCTAGTTGAATAAATATTGTAGTCTTGTCTTTAAAAAGTATCACATTGCATACCCAGAAAAAACTCTTAATTTGCTGTAAAAGCTGTTTAAAATTAAATGCATGAAAAACTCTAAAAAATGAAATTTTGAAAAAAAAGTTATAGTAATATCTCTTGGAAAAGTTTATCTCTTCTTAGAAAGTTCTTTAAAAATAAATAATGGGGATCCTGAATATATCACGCACATATCTTCATGCCTCATAAATCAGAACTCATTGCGGTATACACATATCGTCATGCCTCATAAATCAGAACTCATTGCGGTATACACATATCTTCATGCCTCATAAATCAGAACTCATTGCGGTATACACATATATTCATGCCACTTCAGTCAAGAGACATATGCCCTGGTCCAATGCTCCATCAATATATCAATGTCTCTTTAGTCAGAGCTGACAGTAGAGGTGTATGCCCCTTTGGGTACATCAGGAACTTTCCTCCAGTCCAGACCAATTTGCTTCATCTTTACAGCAATATCAAAAAGGTAGTCATAGCTCTCACACCTGGGTGAAAGAATATATAAGATAATAACAAAAACTGGTAAGAAGGTAGAAAATAATTATGTTAATGAATTAATATCAGGGTTTGAGGTTGAGGTAGATTAATTTATTAATTTTAATCTTAACCCTTTGGGGGTCCTGATAGCTCATTTGGTAGAGCACTTGCTTACGCATATCCCAAATGTATTATAACAGGGTTTTACACTTGAGTACAATTTCCTGAAACTCGTTCAAATGTCCTGATGTTTTTCCTGTCAGGTGTACCTCAAGGAACAGTTTTAGGCCCACTTCTTTTTTTGATTTACATCAATGATATGCCGAGTAAAGTGTAAAAAGGATAAAAAAAAATTGACTTTTTGCAGACGATAACCTTCTTTATAGGGATATTCAAACATCAAAAGTTTGGAATATACTTCAAGAAGATCTGGACAGGCTAAAATCATGGGAGAAAGAATGGAAAACGGAATTACACCTGAAGAAATGCCAGCTAATTTGTATCACAAACAAAAAGAAAATAATACATTCAGATTATTATGTACAAGGAGACAAATTGGAGACGGCGCAAAAAGCTGAATATTTTGGATTAACTCTTGACAGCAAAATTTCTTGGCAGCACCACATCAATAAAGTTTGTAAAAAAGCCACAAAACTTGGATTCTTAAGAAGAAATGTGCACAGCAGTCCGTTTAAGATAAACTGCATTCAGATAAACTCTTGTTTAAAATAAACTCAGAGGCTGTACCCGATTTTTCTGCTCTAAATCATTGTTAATTTAAAATGCTTAAAGATAAACTCTGCCCGTGAGCTAGTTTGGATAAGATAAACTCATCACGATCTGCACAACTGGGACTGGGATAGACAGGGAGTCTTACAATCATCTCTCCACCCCCACCTTTTAGACTCCTCATCATGCAATTCATTCACTTGCTGCCATCAAGAAACAACACCGGCTATATTAGTCTAGTGTGTAGTGTGTACAAAGATTCATTAAAATACACAAGCATGTTGTCACTTGATGCACACACTCACAGGAACATGTGAGTTTGTGCCTTTGTCATAGCACACAGAGACTATGGGTATGGGGGCCAAGGCCTTTGTCTATCACGCCCTTTCCTCCTCATTGTCTCATCCATGCCATGCACATCTCCACTGCAACATTTATTTTTTGAGAAAAATTACACTATTTGACAGTAGTTATCCTTATTTATATATTGCGGTCAATCTTACATTTTTGACAGGATTATAAATAAGAAAGTGCTGGTTTTACTTACATAGTTTTAGCTTTCTGCCAGTTCTCACCCCAAACATATACACCGTGCCGACGCACTAAAATGGCACATGTGTCTGGGTAGTCTTCCATTGCTTGAGCCATGGCTTCCTAAATAAACAAGTCAAATAAATAGAGTAAGATTTTAATTGTATGAGAAATGCAACCTTAGATGTAATGCACTCAGTACAATTTGGTATTTCTGCCTCTGGCATACATCCAATTAAATTTACTACTATATCCCTTTCGTTTGGTGAAACCCAATTTTAATATAGTTTAATATTTAAAAAATTATCCTTTGTAAAAAAAAGTGACAGCTTTATGGGCCCTATGGTTAAAAGAAGTAATTAAAAGAAAAGCAAAAAACAAAAAAAAACAAAACAAAAAAAAAAACAGAAAAAAACAACAAAAAAACAAAACAAAAACCCAACAGACATACAAAAAAACAATACTTAGAAAAAACCAAACTTAGTCCTGACAGTCAAAATAAGGAAAAAAAAAATATTAAAAAAATTTCTACATTTCCTGAGAAATGTGTGATTAGAGCGTCAATTGTTTGTCAGAGCTAATCTCAGATATTGACTGGAGACAATGACAAGTAGAAGCTTGAGTGAGAGTCTATTGGTACTATGTTTATTGTTGGGTGAGACATAACAACGAATAACCAAAAAATAAAGAACCCCCCCCCCCAAAAAAAAAAAAAGCAAAAAAAAAAAAGGAACAAACAAGAGAAACAAAACAAACGAAAAACAAAACAAAGACAAAAAAACCTTCCCCCCCCTCCAACAAACTGAAATTAAAACAAAGGACACAGAAAGGCATTTATCATTGCGTCTGGTTCAAATTGTGTGGATGATATTTGCTGAAAGATGCTGTCACAGGCAAGCAGTTTGCTCTTAGCAACATTTCATCTCTCTATCTATGCTTGTTAGAAAAACTAAAACACTCACCTGCAGATCTTTTTCGAAAGGAGTGTTTTCAATAATGGGAACCACAAGCTCCTCATCATACCTGTAGTAAGTCCCTGATGAAGACAAAATTAATCTCACTTTAACATGTGCATCTGTGTACATGCTTTTTTTGTGTGTATGTGTGTGTGTGTGTGTGTGTGTGTAATTGAATGAATGAGTTAGTAATTTGATAAAAGAATAAATGAGAGACTTGTCACTCAACTGTGAGTACCACGGATGGACATAAGAATTCTAAATAATTTTTTTTTTCATTTTATACCAGTACAGAGAAGTGAGAAATTTTGAGATGTTAGATTCGGTAAATTTTTCAGGATCTTTGATAAAAAACGTGAAACAAAACCAAAAGACAAACCAAAAGAGAAAAGAAAAACAAAACAAAACAGAACAAAAAAAACAAAACACGTTTTTCTTCATAAAGGTACTGATAGCTGATCAAAATTCACACTGCTTGCATTTTTATTTTATCCTTTTTTTCTTCTTACAAAAAGATATTCTATATCGCTGAGTCATCCATGACATTCATTGTTTGATTATCCTTTAAATTGAGTTTATTTTACAAATGAAAAAGTCCACACACTTTTCTTCTTCTTCTTCCTCTTCAAATAAACTGATTGTCTCAATCAGACTTTTGCCTTCATAAAACTCATCATAGCATGACACTGCCCTATAAAAATAATTAAATTAAACAAGGCGACAACCACTAAAAGAAAGTGATTGAACAGTGAGTTGTATTCGGTATTACAATCAATGGGATCGTATGTTTTCTTCAGCACAACATACGACTCAATTTTCACTTTCACCTTGTATTGATTTAAGGGCAGCATCAGGCAGTAATGTAATGAAGACTATGGTTGGATTGAGTATTACTGTCAATTTATAAAACCAAGAGAAAAAGCTCAGAAGCTTCAGAGAAGTCGTTCCATAAGTGGCAATTATTTGGGGAAAATGAGAATAGATGCGATCTAGCGGTATGACACCCGCCTTCAGATTGGAAGGTCTTGGATTCGAGTCCTGTTCTGAACAGTGCATGGTTGAGTACTTGGAAAAGGTTATCTACTCATATTCTCTCACCACACTTAGGTGTAAAATGAGTACCTGGCAGTTAAAATAGTTGTCTCTGTCCGAGAAATTGTAATATCACCTAAGAGGCGCTTTGAGCACATTAGTGGATATTACGCTATATAAAAGCTCAAGTAAAAATGTGTTGTCCTACATTTTAAGAGTTGCTGTTGGGTGCCCTGTAAAGCATTTGAGCATGTTAAGTGGATATTGCATCATACAAAAGCTCAAGTTTTAAGATGGATTGAAAATTCGATACCCCAAAATTATGTTGTTAAATTCAACAATTTTTCAATGTTCAGAGATTTTAATCAAAGGTAGCACTGAAACAACAGTCGGCAGCAGATAACTTGAGACCTTATTACAGTAGAATTACTTTAAACCGAAATTTTGGGGACCTTCTAAACCATTTCGGTTTAAAGACATTTTGGTTTAAAGCAAGTTCCCGTTTTCCGATGTTTTTCAAGTGTAGTAACTATTTAAGGAATTTGCTCATTTAATCATATCATGGGTTTCCCCTTAAATGGAGTTGTTGAATAAATGCCGTCTTTGTAACCATTAAAAAAAATGTTATTTTATTATTCTTTGTGTGTGTGTGTGTGTGTGTGTGTTTAAAAATAGTTTTCGGGTTTTTCGTTTTCCATTCAAAATAGTTGAAAGAGTTGAGTTTGGGATGCCGTGTATTTTACATATCTCCGTCTTGCTCAATTTTTTTTTCATCGACTTCACATAGTGTTTTGATTTTAAACTCCAACATGTAAGCACAGTGCTTTCTTTTGGACATCTTTTAGTAAAATGTAAAGCTAAAATAAGATCGAAAGGTCTTGTGTGATAATTGATAATGAGGTGAAGTGAAATGGAAATGAAAATGCGTGTCAATGCTAGGCTGTCTACTACACTCCCCTCTTTTGTTGAAAAGCCATTAGGTTCAAAGCCTAATTACATAGACCCCCCCCCCCCCCCCCTTACACACACATTTAAACAAACTGGAAATGAAATGGCATGTCAATGGTAAGTACCCTACCCCCCCCCCCCCCTCCCCCCCCTCGTGTTGAAAATCCAGTCAGTTCCAAACAACGACTTCTTATAGTAGACGATGGTTCCAAAGCATCAGCAAACGAGTGAGAACATCTCGCTTGCGTGATTCTACACCCCAACTCCCCCTCTTTCCTCATTTTTCGCCTGCCAGTCACCCGTCTCTTCCTTTTCCAGTCTGTGCGATTGTGGTGTTGGCCAAGCCCAAGTGCAGTGATTGAAGTGTTTTCCTACCCCCCACCCTCGTCTTAGGCTTACGGTCTTTGTTTTGTTATCGGGCATTATTACTTGTGGCCACCTTCCCGAATTTTTGAAGAAAAATAGAGAGAGAAAAAGGGAAGGTGCTCTCAAGTTGTTTCGGTTTAAAGAAAGTAATGCTTAGAAGTATTTCGGTTCATCGTAAGAATTAGTACAAAGATAATGAAGGAGCTAGTACAATTTATTACATTCTTTGCGGTTTAAGGTATTTTTCGGTTTAGCTTCTTTTGGTTTAAAGTAATTTTACTGTATTTGATTTTCATGCAAGTCAGTAATTTTTCTTGACCCCTATCCCCATCTTTCTTTATAATACAGTACAGCTTTGATTGCAATGGGAGCTCGGGTGAGCTATGACAGGAAATTTTAAAATCCCTGTTCTACAGCTTATATAATTCATATAAATCATGCATGGCTATAACATGATAATATTTCTTGAAACACAGCTACAATGGGGGTGTGAGAGGCACATTTAGAGCCTGGAGGCTTAACTCGATGTGACAATTTTTTCCTCAGGTCCTGTTGACATTGAGCTATCCCTCATCCACTGTATTTACCTTTTTGACATTTTTTGATGGCTTTGATCATCTCCTGGTGGGTGATTCTGAACTCAATTCCTTGTTCTATGAGGGTTGCCATGACAGCTGCTTTTGAATGAGAGTGGATGACACAGCCAGCATCTGGGGAATACCAACATAAACAGGGGTGACATTGACTGGTCACAAAAAAGGAGGAAATTTTTCATTGTGAAGATCATGACCCATCCATGCAACCATAACCTATAAATTTGAACTTCACTCAAATTCACTGAGATGCGATCCAAAATTTGTCTCACAGCAATTTCTGACACGACTCGGGGAATTTCAAAAGTTGAAAGTGTAATTACATTTGGTGGTTGTAGCAGGGATGATGATGTGGTGGTGGTTGTAGTAGTAGTGGTGGTAGGAATGATGTAGCAATGACTATGAAAAATGTTTTTTTCTCTTTTTGAGGAAAATTTTTGTTTAAAATCAAAGCCCTATTTTCACTGAGTAAAAATGTTTTTGAATTTTGAAAATCCATTCATAAATAAACAAGTTATGCAGTTTCAAAGGTGTCATTTATTTGGATGACCCGCAAAGAGGAAAAATATGGGACGCTTTTTCAGCATTTTTTTTTTACCTTTGGTTATATCTTGCGTAATAAGTGTATTAAAAGATTGAAACTTGAAGAGCAAATTAGGATGGTGTTTTGCAAAATACGGGAAAAGTACTCGTCATATTCATATGAAATTTTACAACCAAAAAGAAGAAATGTTCATGTATTACCTTGTCAGCGACAAAACCTCCACGCCCGGTAGTTTTAGAAATATTTTACTCCAAAGAGAAAAAATCTATTTTTAACGGTCTTCTGGTAATCGCACGAGTTTTGTCGCTTGACATAATCTAAAATGACCTTTTTTCTAACTGTGTGCCAACTTTCAGT
>NC_088367.1:39296761-39359261 GCF_034508935.2 Berghia stephanieae | reverse complement strand
TGATACTTCTGTCAACCCTGCAGTGATTGGGTAGCTGGGTCTGTTCCGATGGAGAGTACATTGCAATAGAAAAAGAGTCCAATCCAAAGGGGAGTAAGTAATTGCTATTGTCTGTAACAACACTAAAGAACAAGATAAACATCGCCTTCATGGGTTTCTGGTTGTGAAGGACCACTTTAAATAAGAAAAGAGGAGAAAAACGAGTGACTGGGATGATTTAATTTCAATCTCTTGTACCTGTACAGATCTGCGGACCTATAACTAAGGCTCATCACCCTGGTTAGCACTCTTTTTCTACTACCTTAATGGTTCCATTTTAGAGCCTGCTTTATGACATTTGTTGCAGACTTTCTCAGAGCGAGGTCTAGTCATCTCCATTTACTCCATTAGCTCCATCTCTATGTCTTCTTGCCACCCCCCCCCCCATCCTCTCTCCCCAAGAGATCAATCATTTTAACTTTGTTATATCATTTAATGCTCGTTGTGAAACAGAAAAATACTGTTTGTAAAGTTAAATTCAGACACCTCCTTCCACTATGTGGCATGCCCAGTTTTGAGAGACGTGAATTAAATACGTTCACGAATGCACAAGAGCAGATAAAAGGCTGTAAAAGCCTACATAAATCTGGACTTATATCATTATATCATATCATATCATATCATAATCTATATGATTGAACCATAAATCTCGGGTAAAAACTGAGGGAGTAGAGCTAATTACTAAAGCTGTGCTGAGCTTTAAGAACAACCAATTCAAACTTTAAACGTGTAAGTAGACTTAAAGATTGTTTTTTTTTTCTTTTCTTCTTTTCTTTACACATTGAAATGCATTCTTGGCTGTGTAATTTAATCACAAATACAAGACGTGAAGCGTGTTCAGACAAACCTCTCATGGTGTAGGCATTCATGAACAGAGGGGTGCATTGACTCTTCTTGAGTTTTTTGTGGGGTGGAGGACAACAAATATCTTCCTCCTTGATGGTTTGGACAAACATGTCCTCTGGCTGCAGAAAAAGAATAAAACAAATTATGGAAAATTTAGAGGAAATAGGAATATCAGGGTTCCCACAACTTCAGGAGCAAAAAAAAAAAAATTCAAGATTTCTTCCTGACCATAAACTCCACGATATGCGGGAAGAGTATCAAATTATTAAAAAAAATGTTCCATATGTCATATAGTAAAGTATATAGATGGTGTGGTGAAAAAGTTAAGATGATAATGCTGCGTTGTTGGTTGCAGTAGTGATGGTAGCAATTATGATGGGGGTGGTTGTAGTAATAATGGTCGTGATGATGATGTGGTCGTGGTGGCTGCAATAGTGATGATGATGATGTGGTGGTTGCGGTAGTGATCTTGCTGTGGTGGAAGAGGTTGTAGTAGCGGTGGTAGTGATGATGAAGATGATGATGTGGTATTGGTGGTGATGATGATGATGATGTGATGGGGGAGTTTGTATTAATATTAAAGATAGTCATGATAGCAATGATGTTGTGGTGGCAGTTTTTGTAGCAGTGGTGGTAGTTATGATGAATAAGATTAGCTCGAGTCTCTCACCCTTGAAATAAAAATGTATTTGCATAAAGATTACCAAATCTCTTGGATTTCGAAATATGGAGAAAATCATATTCAACAGCGATAGCTAAATCTCTGACATAACTTATTTCACAAAATAATGGACAAATACAGAGCAACCCCTGGATAACGACATCCCCGAGGTTTTCAAGATGGCAGAAAAAGGGATTGTGGTGAGACCTGAGAACACAAAACAGTGTGATGCATGGACCAATGGCTGAGAGAACACACGTCCCAACAACATTAGAATGTGTTTTTCTCCAGTTTACAAAGGATATACCAGTTACGCTTTCACTCTCCAATGTGTGTTGTCATTGTTTTCATCGTAAACAGTGCTCGAAAGCCATTTAACAAAACTAAAAATAAATCAAGAAAATCAAGTGCCAATATGATAATACCACACAGGAACACAGATGCACACATCTAGCTTTGATTTTAATAAAAATCCTTTCGATACTATTGATGAACTTTGAATACAGAAATTTTAAATTAAGAACACTAACATTTACAAGCACTTAAAATTAGTAAATCCATATCCTGCGATATAAAAAAAAGCAACAAAAACCCAACCAGATATAACTACAATACAAGGAATCCTTGCTACAATAACATTTAATTTGGGCTAATTTTTCAAATGAAAATAATAAAGTGAAAGAGGCTGCTATTGTTTTCTAGGCTATTCCAACATATTATAAGACCATAAATATCCATAATTGCCCCATTGGACATGGCATTGCATGATATCAGTTTACCTCCACTGACCTCAGACAGGTTGCTTACACTAACAAGGATGGTTAATGGACCCTTTAGAGTTCCATCCACTGATAAATTTCTTTTGTTCTGGTTCCATATGAACCAGTGCTGATTCCATGCAGTGTAGTAAACATGTGTTCTGATTGGTCCGTAACAAAGTGATCTCATTGAGAGGGGAAAAAAGCATTTTTTTCCACTGATTAAGAGTATGAGATGACAATGTTCGGGTATCAAGCATCTGTATCAACTGCCCATTATTGTTATAAAGATGCTGCTTAACAGGGGTTTTACTAAAATGTATGTCACTATTTTGAGGTTTTTATTATACTAATAACATATAGCAAAAAATAGGGACCAGAGGTCTCTGCTGTTATCCAGAGGTTGCACTGTGTACTTCCATTTTTTAAAAAGTAAAGAAACCCTTGTATGGAAGTTGTAACTATCCCTCTCCTTAAAAATAAAGATTTAACATTTGACTTCAAGGAAAAGATTACCTTGATTCGCTCCTTTTGAACACCTGATGGTGCAATGAATATCTCATTTCTGCTTAGACAAAAGAAAAAGAAAGAAAGAAAAATTATACAGATGAAAAATAGGAATATAGTTAAAACCAAATATATAACAGTAATGCTCTACATTAATCTTCATCCACAGCATATTAAATGATTAAAAAAAAAAGAAATTCACGGATTTCAATTACCTGATTTATCACACTTGATTGTGCCTCAGTCTCATCTCTGAAAGTTGAATGATGTGATTGAAATTAGCTTAAACAAGAGAAAAAATTTGAAATTTTTTACCCTTTCTTGATGGTCATGCCTCCTCCAGTGCCTGTTACCCATCCTAAGTCATAAAACTGTCGACACAAACTCGGAATCAGTTTTCTTGGGTGTTCCTGTGGAAAACAAGTATAAATGATGGATTTAAGACTCTGTTCAGTTGTGAGAATTGAACGTAGAGGTAGACGATGAATGTTGGGGTTGAACGCAAATAAAATGAAGAAAACAAGATTCAACAAGGGTAGGTTGCCCTTAATCCGTATAAGCCCCAAATCCATATGCTCCAGAGTGTGTCACAAAACCTTTTCATGCGTTTATCTAACACTCTTTTTCAAAGCAATCAGAAGATCTTGAACTTCACATAAAAATTGACATTAATACCATTCAATATGAACTGTAATTCGAAATATTGTCATAAATGATGCTAACTGATCGTGTAGGAATTTGGTACCTTTTCCAAGTTGAAACCAAGTAGTCTACCATGAATTGACACACAATCTTCTTGGTGGTATCACTATAATAAATTGATACTGTATTCATATTTTTATCTATTTTTTTTTTGTATAGAATTTTGATTTAAGTGATAAGCAACATTAATCTGAATATAAAGGAAGGTATTAGTATTAGGTAATCATACGGTAACATAGAGAATACTACAATTTTACTATTATTGGGATGGCAATCTCTTTCATGAGTGTCTCGATAGCTCAGTTGGTAGAGCACTAGCTTCACATGCAAAGGGACCGAGATCAATCCCGGGTGCAGCCAAAATTTTTTCTGACCCCTTGTCCACCCAGAAAAGGATAGCAAGTGGAAGGACTTCCGTAGTTTCACAGCATATCTAAAGAGGGGATTTAAAAAAAATTATCAGGAGCTCCCCCCCCCCCCCGCCCCTTGGATTGTCCTCTTTTTATCTTTGGCAACCCCCCCCCCCCCCCCATCCTCAACCCTAAGCAAAGATACTATAACCTGATGAAACATAATGTTTGCCATCATTTGCAATATCGAAATTGATGGGAAACACAGTATGCAATAATGGCGTTGGCTGAAGTCGTAAACAACAATCGACTCCGCAAATTGTTTTTCAAATTAGAAAAATCACACCACTTATAAAAATGAAACTTATCTTAAATAGTAATATTTATTGGACATTGCAACTAATTGAAAGTCTATAATGGTTAAAAGATTAAGTAATATAATATAAGTGGCAGTATTTGATTTTTTAACAACAAGTTGATTTGATAAGAACTGGTAGTTGTAAAAGTGAAAATGTACTCTCTATTACAAAAGAACAGAGCTTAAACCTATGATGTATGTAAAATTTTAAGCTCTTTCTAGTGACATATCCTACCTGAGTTTTGATTCACTGAAAACGAAGAGCGAATATTTGAAACGTACTTGTAATATTTATTTATGACATCAGCAAACAACAAGATTGAGTTGATTAGTTTGAAGAAGCTTTATTGACTTCAGGGATAAGCTTCCAAAGTGGGAAACGGAAGTCAAAACAAATAACAACTATAGTAGTGTTTCTAAACGTAACAATAATAGGGGTGATATGATATTGACGTGAATCCTTACAATAACAATATATACTGTGACAGTACTCATACCTTAATTTTGATCTGTCAAAAGCATGAAGATTAATTCTCGCTGCTTTTCAACACACTAAAGGCTAGACTTAAATAAGTAAATAAGTACACGTCGGTTAGCACTAGCAGCTTCTTGCCAATGGCCAGCCTTAAGCATTTACTAAAGGGCTGCAGCTATTCGGACTTAAGTCAATCAACACGTTATTCAGACTCTAGTCTGAATAGTCACACCGAATATAGTATTGGTTTTATTTTTAGCTTCTTCTTTTTAAAAATTCAATTTATCTTAATTATAGACAATTACATAAAAGTTATGCAAATGAAAATAACAATAATGATATCATTACTCTCAACAGGTAGTCTAAATCCGCTCTATATGACGTCAAAGACAAAATCATTGATCAATTGAAGGACAAGTTAGATATTAAAAAGAAAAGAGTGTAAAAGTTCCATTAAAAAGGAACATGAAAATCAGACAAAGTAACTGTGGTCTAGAGGACGGCTTTTCTAACAACTATACACGATATCCAAATAAAATCAGGGCAAATGAATACATATTCTGATAGTGTAATCCTCCTACAGTCCGAAGAAGAGGTACAAGCCATGCGTCTATTCCCAACCAGTGTTGTAAATAGTAGAATTGGACTATTGCCCACCAGTGTTTTCTTTTATTTGTTGGCCTACGAAACCAAGACTGCGAGATTTTACGTAGTCACGTGATCAGATTTTATTGTTTCTTCATTTTCGTCAAACATTAGTTAGCTAAAGGAGGTCAATGATTTTCTTTTGATTTGATTGTCTTGTAGCCAAGGTGGCAGGAAATATTGAAGTTCTAGTAGTAAGAGCACTAGGCTAGGTATGTTCATGTTTGGCATGATGTTGAGATGACGATTCCAGATTCCATTCCCTTCTCTCGCTAAACGACGCAGCTAAATGAGGCCTGTGGGCTACGTCACTTTGCGTGTCACCACAATACCCAACTTCTCTATCTATTCGTCCTCCCCCCCCCCCCACCACACACACGCCCCATCTGCTTCACCTATCGATGAAAAAGGGAGAGAACAGAAAGAACAAGGTAGGCTAAAGTTATTCAAATTGTTCTTTAAGACACTGAAAATTCAAACTTTTCCAGCATTACAAGTTTGTGGTTTCTGGGCATCACTTTCAACAGAATTTCAAAAAACAAATGGAATTGTAGAGTTCTATCAGTATAAAATGTTCTAATTTTGAGCCATTTGACATTTGAAAATGAACTAGTTACATGGGAGCGATCTATATTTATGTTTTCGTACAACCAAGTCATCAATCACATGATTTGTTGCTTTCTATAATTGGATATTTCTTAACAAAATGTAAACACGCTGCTTTGTTATGAAAGTTGTAAACATACCCATGTGTCAAGCTGAACAAAATGACCAATCGCGATGTTAGATATTTCAAAAGGTGTGAACACTGTTCGGGAGGCCTTCCGAAAGCTTCTACATCCCCAGTATTCTTGTTTTTTATAATGTTCTAGCAGGGGGTTTGGGAGGGGGGAACTTTTTTTTTTTTTTAAAAAGTTTCCCCCCTCCCAAATCCCCTTCTAGAACATTATATTGTGGCGACCAGTTCTGTCGGTGCTTCGCACGAACATTTGTCTTACATTTTAAGCACTACGACGCACTTCTATTGTATTCAATGTTTACTTCCGTTTTTTTAGTCTTGGACGGTTCGTCCTCTGATCCATACAATCAATCCAAGTTCTATCCACTATTAAACGTTAGCAATAATACACGGATTTTGTTATTACTTTATTGTATCATTACTGACTATTTCTACATTGGTGACCCCGACGCGAATACGTAAAATGGCTCAACCAGATCTCTCACAACAAGTCGCGAATTTGACAGGCTAACTACAGGCTCTTGCTGCTTCCACCAACTTCCGTGAACAACAAATCAACTCTGTCTCCATCAAGCTCCCGGAATTCTGGACTAAATCACCGGAGGCTTGGTTCGCAAGAGTGGAGGCACAGTTCAACACCAAGAAAATTACTCAGGATCAGACAAGGTACGACTATGTTGTCAGTTCTCTTGACATAAATACTGCAGAAGAAATTCAGTCACTGCTAGTAAACCCACCACATCTTGATAAATATGGCAGCTTAAAAAAAGCCTTGATCAAGACCTTCGGCAAATCCCCGAATCCCAGACCCAGAAAGACACAGAACTCCTTAATCTTAATGGTCTTGGTGACAAACGCCCAACTGCTCTACTGCGCAAGATAAATGCACTGAATGATGACCCTGTCACTCTGAAACGTGCATTATTTCTCATGAACCTTCCCCGGACATTCGAGGCATTTTAGCCGGGCACAATCTTACAGACACAGAAGAATTGGCTGAGGCAGCTGACAGGATCTGGGAGACACGCATGTCCGGTGTGCAACATATTTCCTCATCACCATTCCTGACTTACCCTCAGCAGGATGTAACAACCACACGACCACAGTCAGAGGAGACTGTTGCTGCAATTAAGACAGTCCGCCAACGTGGACAGCCTCTTCAACATAGCATGCCCAACTCTATTTGCTATTATCATCAACGATTTGGACCAGACGCCCGTCGCTGCCAAGATGGTTGTAAATTTTCCAGTTTACTCAAACTCAAAGGAAACAAACAAAACTTGCCTTCTTCGGGAAACGCTTCGGCTGGTCGATGAACGTGGAATCGGTCAGCAATCCAAATTCAAACACGTTTTCCATTTATGATAGACGTTTGGGACAATCTTTCTTGATCGATACTGGTGCTGATGTTTCTGTATACCCCGCCTCAACTCAAGACCGCAGAACATTAACACCTTCTATTACACTCTCTGCTGCAAACGGAACATCAATCAAAACCTGGGGTAAACGCACCATCACTTTAGAAATAAAATCTAATCACGTCCTCAATCACGAATTTTACCTGGCAGATGTGACACGTCCCATCCTGGGTGCGGATTTTTTGTTTCTAACGCCCTGATAATTGATCTAAAAGGAAAACGACTCTTGTCTATGGACAACATTTCTGTTCCACTTAAATATACTAATTCACCCATAAGCCTTGCCGGCCTCTCAGTGCACCCAAGTACTGCATACTCTGACCTCCTTCAACAGTTTCCAGACCTTGTCATTACCCAGTTTAACTCATCTCGTCGCAACAAACACGGCGTGGAGCATCACATAATCGCCAATGGGCCGCCCATCCACGCTCGAGCACGCCGTCTCAATCCAGAAAAACTGACTGCAGCAAAGGCTGAATTCTTCAAGATGGAGCAGATGGGAATCATCCGTCACTCTAAATCAGCATGGGCATCCCCTCTACATGTAGTTTCCAAATCGGATGGCCAACTGAGGCCTTGCGGTGACTACAGACACCTCAATGTTGTGACCAAAGATGATCGGTATCCTCTACCTCATATTCACGACTTCAATAGCCGCCTTTCTGGATGCAACACCTTTTCCAAGATCGACCTGATTAGGGGCTATCATCAAATTCCCATGGCAGAGTCGTCAATTCCAAAAACAGCAATCATTACGCCATTTGGGTTGTGGGAATTCGTGCGGATGCCATTTGGCTTGAAGAACGCTGCCCAAGCATTTCAAAGACTCGTGGATGGCATTTTGAGAGACATACCTTTCGCTTTCGTCTATGTTGACGACATTTTGGTTGCCAGTCATTCACATAAAGAACATATTGAACACTTACGGGAACTTTTTCAACTCCTCTCTACAAACGGACTTGTGATCAACAAGGCGAAATGCGTTTTCGGTGTTAGCGAGTTGGATTTTCTTGGCCACCGTGTGACTGCTGAAGGGATTCTTCCACTACCGGACAGGGTGGCCTCTCTACGTGACAGTGCCCCTCCCACTGACCGTGCTGGCCTTCAGCGATTCCTGATTCCTTGGCTTGCTAAACTATTACCACAGATTTATCCCACACGTGGTCTGATGACTGCAATACGGCGTTTGAAAAGGCCAAGGAGGCTTTGAAACACGCTGGTCTCCTTCACCATCCCCTACCAAATGCCCCAACAAGTCTTACAGTTGACGCTTCCAACTCAGCTGTCGGTGCACAACTTGAACAAAAGCAAGGTCATAACTGGGTCCCGCTTGCCTTCTTTTCTAGGAAGCTCTCAGCCACAGAAAAAAAAACAGTGCGTTTGACCGCGAACTGCTCGCCGCTTACAGCGCTGTCAAACACTTCAGGCATTTCCTGGAAGATAGGGCATTTACATTATTCACAGACCACAAACCACTTGTCTCCGCTCTCATCAGTCAAACTGACCGCTCGCCTCGACAAACAAGACACTTGTCTTACATCGCCGAATTCACCACTGATATTCAGCATATCACAGGTCAATTTAACATGGTAGCTGATGCCTTCTCGCGTTTTAATATTATGACGCCCACAGACTCAGGCATCTGTTCCATTACTGATTTCACCAAACTTGCATATGACCAGGTTCACTCACAGGAAATGGAATCTTATCGCAAATATACCACAGGTCTTACACTTGAGAACATTCCATTTGGTTCATCCACAGTCTTGTGTGACACTTCAACAGGCGCAACACGCCCCATTCTTCCAACGTCATGGACTCGACAAATTTTTGACCAGATTCACGGTCTCTCCCACACCGGCGCAAGGCCCACACAACGCGCCATCAGTCAACGTTTCGTTTGGCATGGGATGAAAAGAGACATACGTAAATGGTGTAAAGAGTGTCATCATTGTCAATCTTCCAAAGTGCATAGGCACACCCGAGCACCACTTGTCGACCGGCCACTACCAACGAATCGATTTAGTAGCCTCCATGTTGATCTCGTTGGACCACTACCCATCAGCCAAGGTATGACTTACTTGTTTACAGTCATCGATCGCTTCACGAGGTGGCCAGAGGCAATTCCTCTTCCAGATGCTCATGCTTCTACCGGTGCTCAAGCTTTGATACACCATTGGATTTCCCGATTCGGTGTTCCTGAAAACATTACTTCCGACCGTGGCGCACAATTCACATCGGCACTTTGGACAGAGTGCAACAGGTGTTTGGGCATCAACGTCAACCGAACAACCGCATATCACCCTCAAGCAAATGGGATGATTGAACGATTCCATCGCCAACTGAAGGCAGCACTGAAAGCCCGGACCACAGGCACTAACTGGTATTCGGAGATACCCATTGTGTTGCTGGGGATTCGTACATCCTGGCGAGATGACTCTGGCTGTTCCCCCGCTGATTTAGTCTACGGTTCAACCCTTCGTCTCCATTGGCCCTCTCACCACAGAGGGAACCTCGGGACAACTTTTGGCCCGTGTCACTTCTTATGCTAAGGGAAATAACAGTGCCCAAACTTTCTTTTAAACTCTTCTTCTGCTTCTATCAGTTCCACGCTCTTAGGCTTAGGTCTTGTATTTGCACATTGGAGTTTTGAGTCCGAATACCGACACCACGGGAGACAAATCAGACTCAAGTCCGAATTGCTACTGGGTTTGCTCTTATGATGGAAACGTTTTTTTTTTCTGCGTTAAAAAATAATATAAATGACGACTATTATTTGAAAACAAAAAAATCAATTTTACTGGCAAAGGGTTAATTGCAGTACTCCTGCATCCTGTGAGACTCCTACGGCACTTGCTAATCATAAAAAAAGGAAATAGCAATCAACAATACTAAGTTGAAAAAAAAGAAGAAAAAAAGGAGGAGGGGGGGGGGGGGGGGGAAGAGCAAACCCAGTAGCAATGCAACGATCTTTGACCTACACCAAATCCTCTTTCATCAAAAGACAAGTAACGGCAAAACGATTATAGACAATTGAAGTCCGAGTTGCGATAGTCTGACTGCTCTCTTGGTGGAAAAGCTGTATTCTCCGTTAACAATAATAAAGATAAAAGCAAACTATTATCTGAAAGCAAAAAATTTGCTTCGCTGTTAAGGGGTTAAGAACATCTGCCAGCATCGTTGACAAGCTCTACGTCACCAAGCCACACGTCTCCCTTTCGTCTTCATCATGCAACCCCCCCCCCCCTCTCCACTCTCATGGTGGTGGTGGCGGCGGATAAAAAAGGCCTTTTTTTCTTTTATTCAATCAACTTGACTGCTGGTGGACCCTAGGCCTCTCTACAAGTCCAAGAAATAATACTCACTTTTTCTCTGCTCCAACGAAAATATCTACCCCCTACCGGTCTAATTATTTGTAGCAGACGACAAATTTCTCAAAACGGTCACGTGACACTATAAAAACAACACAGGAAGTCCATGAAAGCTTATTTACGGCATTTCCTTTGAACCGTGTAAACAACAAAATTTCGTTTTCATTCGATTGGCCGGTATTTTTTTAACGAACTAAAGTTCTGAAAAATCATAATGTTTCTTAGAAAGTTGAAAGATGCTAGTTTTTGAAACAGAGGTAGGTTTTTAAGAAAAATCTTTATATTTTACGTGAATGCATGCTCAAGGCGAGTTGGACGTGCAGCGGAGGTTGGTAGGCCAAAGGCCCACCTCTCTACTACGTTACTAAAGGACAATGACTGGTTAGATTCGTGCATCGGACAAGGGTTTACCTCATCTAGGGAACTATAATCTTGACATTTATCTCCTTTTTCATTGCTCATTGTGTAAAATTATCGGTAGAATGAAGATAAACAATGTGCAGCGCGTCTCAAGACGTGTTTCTTTGACCTTAGGTCAACAGTCAACAGTTAAAGGTCGGATAAGGTCAGAAAACCCGGCACACCGGCAAGTCCCCGTTGCAGTTAAACCGGAAAAAGTTCAAATTAATGGTCACATTGGCTTTCTGAACCGCAAATAATAAAAGGACCTGACTTAATTCAATTTAATTGTGAAATATGTCAAATGATCCTCCCATGTATGTAATTTGACTAGAGCTATATGTATATCAACTCATAAAAAATACTAGTCATATGTGTTTCTTTATCTATTTCTGCCTTTAACTGTAACTTAAATTGAAAAGAAAACGACTTTCTTTTGGAACTTATCTGGCAAATAAAGGGAAGTTGAAAAACGAAAGTTCCAGACGCCAGACACCGTTTCTCGCACATCGCACAAATTATTTAGGGCATCCAGAGCTTGAGAGACTTCAGAGTTCGGAATTTTCGTTGTTCACTTGTTAACATCTCTGCGTGTTTATTACCCTTTTGTGCAATTTAACATGGATCTCACAGAAACGCAAGATGGGGGTGTTTTGAAAGAGATTTTAAGAGAAGGAACATCAAATGAAAAGCCATCCACAGGCGACAAAGTTACCGTTCATTACGTTGGAACATTATTAGACGGCACATTATTTGATTCCAGTAGAAACAGAGGAGAAAAATTTACATTTACGTTGGGCAAAGGTTTGTTTTTTTTACCTTCCTGATTCTTTTCTCGGAAAAATCTTACTTTGATACCTATTCAAGCGCAGGGAAGATAGGGAGCTGAGCCGGTGTTACCAATACTTAGCTTCTATAACCAGGACAAATCATTCGTTTGGACAGAAAAATAAATAAAAACTTACCGCTTACCGTCAAAAGCAGTTTAGATTTGAAGATGCATTTGTTTTCTATCAAAAAACATTCGGTAATGGACAATCCTTGATGAATTTCAAAAGTTGTGTTGAAATTATATCCTGTTTTCATGTTTAATTCCTCGCGAAATCGTGTGGGCCCCGTTTCTGTTATCAAGGTTCCGCCTAGCCAGGCAGGGTTGCCAGATCATTTTTGAGTAAGAGACCAAACTAGCTATAGCAAGAAGCCAGATTCCTCGGCAGGAGCCCAAATACACCAAACCCACCTTAACCTCGCGAAAACTCTTTAGATTTGTTAAACAATTTAGATAGGATAAGAAAAATTCGTATATATAGAAGCATTAGCAAATGCAATCCGTGGCATTAGCACGTGTTGCATTTAGATATTTAGATTGCCAAATAAAATAAGTTTTACCGGTACACGGTAACGGGGCATCTCGCCTCAGGATCTACGTACACGTAAACTGATTTACCGTTGCAACACATGCAATAGATGGTCCTTGCTGTCGTGACCGCGCGCGCTCGTGTGTGTGTGTGTGTGTGTTATATTTTTTAAAATCAAAACAATTTTAACCATTATTGGCGAGATTCCATCTTACACTCCCCAAACTCCAGATCTTAGTCTTAATGTTATCATTAAAAGACAAGCTTTGCGATTTATAGTTTAATTGAAGCCCGAGTCGAAATATACTCTTACTACTGCTCTCTTGGTGGAAACGATTTATTCTGCATAAGCAATCTGCAGAAAAAAAACTGTCACTGTAAAAGGTTAAAGTTTCACGAAGTACGCTCCGTGAACACCGCTGTAACATTCCTTTGATCTACATCATCAGGCAACCCATTGTTTCTTTCATCTTTTCCCATTCCCCCTTACTATCCCCCCCCCCCCCCCCATTCCCCCGCCCATCTCTCTCTCTCTCTCTCTCTCTCTCTCTCTCTCTCTCTCTCTCTCTCTCTCTTTTGTCATAATGTTATCCCTTCCCCTTCCATCTCATTGTAAAATGAAAACGTTCTGCTGTTTGCAGATACATGTATGATTGTTTTGTTTTTTCTCTCTCACTAGGCATTTGAAAAAAAAAACAAAGACCTGAAAAAAAACAAAAAACAACTTAACCTTTTAAAGGCGAATATCAATCTTACTCTGTATTCCCCGTTAACAATAATAAAGATAAAAGCAAACTATTATCTAAAAGCAAAAAATTAGCTTCGCCGTTAAGGGGTTAAGAACACCTGCAACTGCTGCCAGCATCCTTGAGATGCTCTACGTCATCCAAGGTCACCACGTCTCCCTTTCGTCTTCATGCAACACACCCCCCCCCCCCTCACCCTCCACTCTCATGGTGGTGGTGGCGGCGGATAAAAAAGGCCTTTTTTTCTTTTATTCAATCAACTTGACTGCTGGTGGACCCTAGGCCTCTCTACAAGTCCAAGAAATAATACTCACTTTTTCTCTGCTCCAACGAAAATATCTACCCCCTACCGGTCTAATTATTTGTAGCAGACGTCAAATTTCTCAAAACGGTCACGTGACACTGTAAAAACAACACAGGAAGTCCATGAAAGCTTATTTACGGCATTTCCTTTGAACCGTATAAACAACAAAATTTCGTTTTCATTCGACTCAACGGGTCAGATTGGCCGGTATTTTTTAACGAACTAAAGTTCTGAAAAATCAAAATGTTTCTTAGAAAGGTGAAAGATGCTAGTTTTTGAAACAGAGGTAGGTTTTTAAAAAAAATCTCTATATTTTACGTGAATGCATGCTCAAGGCGAGTTGGACGTGCAGCGGAGGTTGGTAGGCCAAAGGCGAGGCTCTCTAGGTCTGTTTTCATTGTCATTGCCTTACTTATTCACAAATGGCCCCCCCAAAAATTATGTTATAATTTTTGGGGGGCCATTTGTGAATTTGTCATTTTATTTTAAGTAATTGTACGTAATCTGTGAGATAAGTTGACATATTCTCAGGATGTGCAAGTTAATAATAATAATAATAATAATAATACTTTATTGCATCCCAAAAAGGAAATTTTTTGTACAGACGTGTTATAATTTACACATAAGATAAAAATACAATGGAAATAGGATGTATATATATAAAAAAGGAGCAGCTCTATAACCAGAGCTGCGCTTTATGATATGAATAATTTCAACACTGTATAATAGTTAAAACTGTCACTATAAATTGAAAATTGAAAAGATTGCAAAACAAATAAATTAATAAATTAATATTTATATTTTTAAAAAGTAAAAATGAGAAATAATTATATAAAATGATTATTGCTTGTTGTTATAAAGCCTAATACTGGACGGCAGAAAAGATTTTCGGTGTCTCTCTGTTTTCGTTGAAATAGAGAAAGGGCGACCACTTCTTTCTGACATAATAATTGATGGTCTTAGTGGATGATACTGGTCATTTAATATTTTAGTTATTTTATTTATACAAAATTTCTCGTATAAAAGATCTACATCGTCAACATCATTTATATAGCGTTTAATGGATTTTTTAATATTTGAATTTATTTTGTTCCTTTCCACTGCTAAGCAATTGCCTCCCCAAGCTGTTATACAAAATGACAAAACACTTTCGATTACTGCTCTATAAAATAATGTGCAGAGGGTTTTATCTATTCTAAACTGAGAGAGTTTTGATAAAAAATATGTACGTCTGCACATCTTATGCCTAATTATTTTCAAGTGTTCATCCCACTTGAGCCTGTCATCAATCGTTACACCAAGGTATTTGTAGTGAGGAACTCGCTGGACGAATTGGTCCTTTAATTTTAACGGTTCTATCGGTTCCTTCACTCTCCTAAAGTCAATCACTAGCTCCTTTGTCTTGCTTATGTTAAGCTCTAGGTGGTGGGCATCACACCAAGACACAAATCTATCAATTTCTTGCCTATAAGCCACTTCGTTGCCATTTGTTATGAGGCCTTGAAGAGCGGTGTCATCTGCAAACTTTATTAAAGGTACACTCAGGTTTTGACTTCTACAGTCATTCGTGTATATTGTGAATAATACAGGGGACAATACACAACCCTGAGGAGCACCAGTATTTGTAGTTATACAGGAAGATTTGTTTTGTCCTAATTGAACATATTGTGCTCTCTCCGTAAGAAATTCGAGCACCCAAGCAATTATATACTTGTTTAAATTCAGACTACTCAATTTTTGAACAACCAACTGAGGTTGCATTGTATTGAACGCTGAAGAAAAATCTGCAAAAAGCAATCTGCAATAGCTCCTAGCGTGATCTAAATGCCTGTAGATGTTGTTTGTAAACAGCAAAATGGCATCCTCTACGCCACGTCCTGGTTTGTAAGCAAATTGATGACTATCACTCAATGGCATAAACTGATTCCTAATTTTAACAAGAACAAGTTTTTCTAAAGATTTCATGACTATTGAAGTCAGTGCAACAGGTCTGAGATCGTTCATAGTTTCAAGTTTTTCTTTTTTTGGAACAGGAATAATTTTTGAAGTTTTCCAAATTTCAGGGATCGAAACGCATTGGAGGGACCAGTTAAAAATATGTGTATAAATGGGGGAAAGCTGGTGGGCACATTCTTTTAATAGTTTTCCTTTCAATCCATCCGGCCCAGCAGCCTTCCTCTCGTTTAGTTTCGAAAATACGAATCTCGTTTCCTCTTCACTGACCTCAATAGTCATTTCATCTTCCAAAGCCCTGTCTGTTTTCTGCACCTCCGTTGGCTGTGTAACTGCTAGAGAGCCTCGCCTTTGGCTTAACCAACCTCCGCCTCCGCTGAATGTCCAATTCGCCTTGAGCATGCATTCACGTAAAAGAGAAATATTTTTAAAAAAAACCTACCTCTGTTTCACAAACTAGAGAGGTGGGCCTTTGGCCTACCAACCTCCGCTGCACGTCCAACTCGCCTTGAGCATGCATTCACGTAAAATATAAAGATTTTTTTTAAAAACCTACCTCTGTTTCAAAAACTAGCATCTTTCAACTTTCTAAGAAACATTTTGATTTTTCAGAACTTTAGTTCGTTAAAAAAATACCGGCCAATCGAATGAAAACGAAATTTTGTTGTTTACACGGTTCAAAGGAAATGCCGTAAATAAGCTTTCATGGACTTCCTGTGTTGTTTTTATAGTGTCACGTGACCGTTTTGAGAAATTTGTCGTCTGCTACAAATAATTAGACCGGTAGGGGGTAGATATTTTCGTTGGAGCAGAGAAAAAGTGAGTATTATTTCTTGGACTTGTAGAGAGGCCTAGGGTCCACCAGCAGACCAGTTGATTGAATGAAAGAGAAAAAGGCCTTTTTTATCCGCCGCCACCACCACCTTGAAAGAGTGGAGGGGGGGGGGGGGGGTGCATGCCGACGAGAGGGAGACGTGTCGATTGGTGACCTTGGTGACGTAGAGCATCTCAAGGATGCTGGCAGTTGCAGTTGCAGGTGTTCTTAACCCTTAACAGCGAAGCTAATTTTTTGCTTTTAGATAGTAGTTTGCTTTTATCTTTATTATTGTTAACGGGGAATACAGCGTTTCCACCAAGAGAGTAGTCAGACTATCGCAACTCGGACTTCAATTGTCTATAATAGTTTTGCCGTTACTTGTCTTTTGATGATAGAAGATTTGGTGTTAGGTCAAAGATCGAATTTGGCCGCTAAAAGGTTGCATTGCTACTGGGTTTGCTCCCCCCCCCCCACCCACTTTTTTTTTCTTCTTTTTTTTCACCTTAATATTGTTGATTGCTGCTATTTCCTTTTTTATGATTAGCAAGTGCCGTAGGAGTCTCACAGGATGCAGGAGTACTGCAATTAACCCTTTGCCAGTGACACTGATTTTTTTGTTTTTCAAATAATAGTCTTCATTTATATTATTTTTTAACGCAGAAAAAAAAACGTTTCCACCATAAGAGCAGTAAGAATATTGATAAAAAGCGCTTTGAGCACGTTGGGTGGATATTGCTCTATATAAAAGCTCAAGTTTTAAAATTGTAATTTGTTTTTTGTCTTTTGATGAAAACGGTAAGATTTTATTTTTGGTCCAAGTAAGATTGATATTCGCCTTTAAAAGGTTAAGTTGTTTTGTTTTTTCAGTTTTTTGGTTTTGTTTTTCAAATGCGGATACGTTGCTTCTTCCTTTTTTTCCTCAACTGGCAAGCTATCGCTGTACTTACCCGCATGGCTTGCACACACAAAAGGATACATCTAGGTCACAATACCTTACATCGAGGTCACAAAATCAGACAACTAGGTCACACATCAAGACATCTCTGTTTCGTTTGTTCCAAGATAGCAAAACAAACCAGACGTCTTGGAGTTCGAAAGAGCTTTCCATAAAATATTTGGTATTTGCAAGACACCCAGAAACCAATTCCCTATACAGCTCTTGTGCACGGTTACTTATGACCTTGATTTCTTTCGTACTTACCCCCAGAATCCCACTTATTGTGTGTTATAGGCAGAACATAATAAATAGCTGGGCTGCCACAAACGTGACTAAATTGGCCAAAGAGAGAATCTATACTTTGGCATTAGACACCCATTACCTGATGTCTTGGTTTTTAATCCTAGCCTAGTGAGAGAGAGAAAACCAAACAATCATACATGTATCTGCAAACAGCAGAACGTTTTCATTTTACATTGAGATGGGAAGGGGGAGGGATAACACTATGACAAGAGAGAGAGAGAGAGAGGTGGGCGGGGGGATGGGGGGATAGTAAGGGGGAATGGGAAAAGATGAAAGAAACAATGGGTTGCCTGATGACGTAGATCAAAGGATTGTTACAGCGGTGTTCACGGTGCGTACTTCGTGAAATTTTAACCTTTTACAGATTGCTTATGCAGAATAAATCGTTTCCACCAAGAGAGCAGTAGTAAGAGTATATTTCGACTCGGGCTTCAATTAAACTATAAATCGCAAAGCTTGTCTTTTAATGATAACATTAAGACTAAGATCTGGAGTTTGGGGAGTGTAAGATGGAATCTCGCCATTAATGGTTAAAATTGTTTTGATTAAAAAAAAAAAATTCACACACACACACACACACACACGAGCTCGCGTGGTCACGACAGCGAGGACCATCACTGACAGAATGTTGCAACGGTAAACCGGTTTACGTGTACATAGATCCTGAGGCTAGATGCCCCGTTACCGTGTACGTAGGCACTCCCAAAAAAAAAAGGAAGAAAGAAAGAGACACACACACACATACTCACACACACACACACACACACACCACACACACACACACAGTCTCGCATCCTCTACGAACTAATTTTGCGCACCAATTTTTACTGCACTTATGCACCAAATTGCATACCTATCTAGGGACACTTTTTCCGTATCTTTTTCTCAATAAACGTTTTAAAAAACCTTTGTTTTGCGCGGCAGGCGGCAGGCACTAGGGGGCACCAACCATTGAATCAGACGAAAAACACACACGATTTAGCGAGGAATGAATCATGAAAATATTTAGGATATAGTTTCAAACACAACTTTTGATATTCATCAAGGATTGTCTAGTACCGAATGTTTTTTGATAGAAAACAAATGTATCTTCAAATCTAAACTGCTTTTGACGGTAAGCGGTAAGTTTTTTATTTATTTTTCTGTCCAAACGAATGATTTGTCCTGGTATAGAAGCTAAGTATTGGTAACACCGGCGCAGCTCTCTAGCATCTTTCAACTTTCTAAGAAACATTTTGATTTTTCAGAACTTTAGTTCGTTAAAAAATACCGGCCAATCTGACCCGTTGAGTCGAATGAAAACGAAATTTTGTTGTTTACACGGTTTAAAGGAAATGCCTTAAATAAGCATTCATGGACTTCCTGTGTTGTTTTTACAGTGTCACGTGACCGTTTTGAGAAATTTGTCGTCTGCTACAAATAATTAGACCGGTGGGGGGTAGATATTTTCGTTGGAGAAGAAAAAAAGTGAGTATTATTTCTTGTACTTGTAGAGAGGACTAGGGTCCAACAGCAGTCAAGTTGATTGAATGAAAGAAAAAAGGCCTTTTTTATCCGCCGCCGTGAGAGTTGGGGGGGGGGGGGGGTTTGCATGAAGAAGAAAGGGAGATGTGTCGCTTGGTGACCTTGGTGACGTAGAGCATGTCAAGGATGCTCGCAGTTGTTCTTAACCCCTTAACAGCAAAGCTAATTTTTTGCTTTCAGATAATAGTTTGCTTTTATCGTTATTATTGTTAACGGAGAATACAGCGTTTCCACCAAGAGAGCAGTCAGACTATCGCAACTCGGACTTCAATTGTCTATAATCGTTTTGCCGTTACCTGTCGTTTGATGAAAGAAGATTTGGTGTTAGGTCAAAGTTCGAATTTCGCTGCTAAAAGGTTGCATTGCTAGTACTGCAATTAACCCTTTGCCAGTGACACTGATTTTTTTGTTTTCAAATAATAGTCTCCATTTATATTATTTTTTAACGCAGAAAAAAAAAGTTTCCACCATAAGAGCAGTAAGAATGTTGATAAAAAGCGCTTTGAGCACGTTGGGTGGATATTGCCCTATATAAAAGCTCAAGTTTTTAAATTGTATTTTGTTTTTCGTCTTTTGATGAAAACAGTAAGATTTTGTTTTTGGTCCAAGTAAGATTGAATTTCGCCTTTAAAAGGTTAAGTTGTTTTTTTTTTTTTTTCAAATGCGATACGCTGCTTCTTCCTTTTTTTCCTCAACTGGCAAGCTATCGCTGTACTTACCCGCATGGCTTGCACACACAAAAGGATACATCTAGGTCACAAAACCTTCCATCCATGTCACAAAATCAGACAACTAGGTCACACATCAAGACATCTCTGTTTCGTTTGTTCCAAGATAGCAAAACAAACCAGGCGTCTTGGAGTTCGAAAGACCTTTCCATAAAATATTTGGTATTTGCAAAACCCTCAGAAACCAATTCCTGATACAGCTCTTGTGCACGGTTACTTATGACCTTGATTTCTTTCGTACCCACCCCCAAAATCCCAGAATAGGCAGAACATAATAAATAGCTGGGCTGTCACATGCGTGATTAAATTGGCCAAAGAGAGAATCTATACTTTGGCATTAGACACCCATTACCCGATGTCTTGGTTTTTAATCCTAGCCTAGTGAGAGAGAAAAAACAAAACAATCATACATGTATCTGCAAACAGCAGAACGTTTTCATTTTACAATGAGATGGGAAGGGGAAGGGATAACACTATGACGAGAGAGAGATGGGCGGGGGGATAGTAAGGGGGAATGAGAAAAGATGAAAGAAACAATGGGTTGCATGATGACGTAGAACAAAGGATTGTTACAGCGGTGTTCACGGAGCGTACTTCTGTGAAATTTTAACCTTTTACAGTGACACTGATTTTTTCCTCCAGATCGCTTATGCAGAATAAATCGTTTCCACCAAGAGAGCAGTAGTAAGAGTATATTTCGACTCGGGCTTCAATTAAACTTTAAATCGCAAAGCTTGTCTTTTAATGATAACATTTAGACTAAGATCTGGAGTTTGGGGAGTGTAAGATGGAATCTTGCCATTAATAGTTTACATTGTTTTGATTTTTTAAGAAATAACACACACACACACACATACACGAGCGCGCGCGGTCACGACAGCGAGGACCATCTATTGCTTGTGTTGCAACGGTAAACCAGTTTACGTGTATGTAGATCCTGGGGCTAGATGCCCCGTTACTGTGTACATAGGCACTCCCCCCCAAAAAAAGACACACACACACAGAATCTCGCATCCGCTACGAACTAATTTTGCGCACCAATTTTTACTGCACTTATGCACCAAATTGCATACCTATCTAGGGACACTTTTTTCGTATCTTTTTCTCAATAAACTTTTTAAAAAACCTTTGTTTTTTGTTTTTTTGCGACGGCACCTTGAAAACAGACGTAAGGCTCCACGATTTCGCGAGGAATGAATCATGAAAAAATTTACGATATAATTTCAAACACAACTTTTGAAATTCATCAAGGATTGTCTCGTACCGAATGTTTTTTGATAGAAAACAAATGCATCTTCAAATCTAAACTGCTTTTGACGGTAAGCGTTAAGTTTTTTTTATATTTTTCTGGCCAAACGAATGATTGGTAAGGATAAAGAAGCTAAGTATTGGTAACCCCGGCGCAGCTCTCTAGTTTTAGATTGTAATTATAACTCGCTGCTTAGTGATTGGCCTCTACTCTATAGACTAGACTACAATAGCAATTAAATAAAATATTATCAAAACATAGTACACTGACACTACTTAGGCACTGATCATAATGACCAAAAAAAGAATAAGAAGTAAAAACTGAAATTAAAAAAAAAAAATTAAAAGTGGTAACCTAAAAGATAATTTTATAGAAACTGTCCTCACTGGGAATCAAACTAAGTATCTTAAAGTTTAAAGGCTGGCGTCTAAGAGTTTACTCACTACACTAAAGTGCCGCTGGGTTGGACATGATATTTAATCATGTCATTCTAGAAGAAAATTATTTTTATTTTCTGGTTTTAAATTTCGGCTGCTTGTTTTATAATTTTTTAGTAAGAATGACATACAGATGTCATTGTGACCCTATTTTTGCGATGACCATATATACAGAAAAACAGCAACAATAAAACAAACCATGGATTGCACTACAGAAGTGCAAAAAACCCCCAACAAACGACTGTTAAGATGCGCTGTCAACAGAGGTGCAGAAAAACACTATTATGAAATAAACTTCACAGTTTTTCACCGTCACCCTATCCTAAATACCAAGTCAACTAATATAATCCACATCTTATCTACTTATAGAATCAAGGTACACAAGTGTAAATTATAATTAGAGCCCTTAATTCCCACATTGAGTCTCCTATTATTTTAGCTGGAATTATTTGTTCATAAGTTTGTCAATTTTTTGTAGCATTTTAAAAGCTTTAGAACAAACCTTGATTGATTGGTTCACTTTGAAAATTACATATGGTTTTATATAAAATTTTAAGACGAAGGAAAAAAGTGAAATAGTTTTATACCTTATATTTGCAGAATTTAATGAATGTGTTATTAATAATGTTCAAAGTAAGGTCAATTTATGAATAAAAAAAGATACCATGTCTCATGTAGTTCCATATCTGAAGCAGACGTCAGAGGTCATCTTCCGTCAAGCTGATCTATCTCTTGCCAATTCTATTAAAGCAGCGCCACCTTTCTCAGCTTCATCTGTCCAAGTTCTTATCCCTTTCAAATACGTTATTCTTTGTCTTCCTCTTATTCTTTTTCCATTCATCTTTCCAGTCAAGGCGAGTATTTCCAAACCGGGGTGGCGGATAATGTGTCCTAAAAATTCCATTTGGCGTTTGATGATTTTTGTTATCAGTGATCTTTTTCTGTTTGCCATTTCTAAAATTTCTTCATTTCTTTTCTTTTCCATCCATGACACCCTCATCATTCTTCTGTAAAACTACATTTCCACTGCCTCCAGTCTTTTAACCATGGTCTTGTTTATGGTCCAGCTCTCACAACCATATAGCAGCACAGACAGTGCATAGCAATCCAGGACTTTGCTTTTTGTTTTCATGCTAATATTCCTGTTTTTCATAATTGTATGCAGCTGGTTGAATGCATTCTTCGCCATACCTATTCTTTTCTTTATTTCACAATCTGATTTTCTATTGGATGTTACATTGAAGCCTAAATATTTGAAACATTCAACTTGTTGTATTGTTTGTCCTCTGCTTGTTATTACACAGGCTGGTGGGTTATTATTTTTAGATACCGTCATACATTCTGTTTTAGATATATTCAGTTCCAGTCCCATATTTTCACTACTCCTGACTACAACATCCAGTAATTCTTGTAGTTCATGTTCAGATTCTGCCAGTAGAACCGTATCATCTGCATACCTCAGATTTGTTACATTCTTTCCTCCAATACACACCCCCTTCTTATGTTCGATAATTCTTAATATCATTTCACTATAGAGGTTGAATAAATCTGGAGACAAAACACACCCCTGCCTAACTCCTCTTCTAATAGGTGTAAAACTGCTTAGCTCGTTGTCAACACGCATTGCTGCTTCTTGTTCCCAGTACAAATTCCGTAGTATTCTTAAATCTTTACCATCAATGTCCAAGGATGATAGAATTTTGAATAGTTTTTCGTGTTGTACTTTATCAAAGGCTTTTGAATAGTCGATGAAACACATATACAGATCTTTATTTACTTCAATACATCTTTCCATCAGCATTGATAATGTGAATATTCCATTTCTGGTACCCTTGTCCTCAACAAAACCAAATTGCATCTCCCCAATTTCAGGTCGTATTTTATTTCTTATTCTTAGTAAAATTATCTTCAAAAGAATTTTTGTGAGGTGGCTCATTAGGCTAATAGTTCTGTGTTGTTCACAATCAACTGCCCTGGCTTTTTTGGTAGTGCTATAAAAATGGATCGTTTCATATCAGTTGGCATTTTTCCTGTGTCATACACTTGATTTAGAAGGTTTGTGATGAATTCAATCCCCCATTCACCCAGGCCAGTCAAGGCTTCAATTGTTATGGCATCAGGTCCTGCAGCTTTTCCATTTTTCATGCTTTTCATGACGTTCCTAACTTCATCTTTCATTATAGAAGGCCCTTCCAGTTCTTTTATCATAGGCATTTCTCCTCGATTATCAAAAAAAAGTTCTTCAATATATTCTGACCATCTGTTTAGAATGCAGTCTTTGTCCATGATGGTGTTTCCACGCTTGTCTTTGATGCATCCACTTTTAGCACCTGATTTAGTTTTGTTTGTCACTTCTTTGATTTTCTGATGGAAGAATTTGCCATTTTTTCTTTCTTTGCAGGACATTATATAGTGACATTGTTCATTTATCCAGTCATGACGTTCATGACGTTGATTTAAAAAAAGATACCATTCTCAAAAAGATAATTTCATGTTGAAGCAAAATTCTCAACTAACGGATTGTTTTGATTTTACAGGCCAAGTAATCAAAGCATGGGACCTTGGAGTGGCATCTATGTGCAAAGGTGAATTGGCCAAGCTGACATGCAAGGCAGAGTATGCCTATGGGGAGAACGGATCACCACCTAAGATTCCTTCAAATGCCACCCTTGTCTTTGAAGTGGAACTCTTCTCATGGCAAGGTTAGTGCATAATCTAAATCATTTGAGATGTATTCGTTGTATTTATATGTTTATTATATGTTTATGTCTCTTTTGTAGGTTATACAGGATGACAAGCATAAAATGGGTTATAGAAAAGAAAAGTAAATGAAATCAAGAAATATAATGGTTTCAGGTTTAAAATTCCTGGACTTAGCTCTCTTTCTTTTGGATTTAATTGTTGATTTTATAAAGATTGAAATTGAAGTCAAATCACATTCTCAGTTTTCTGCCATTAAATAAAAAATAATATTAATTCTTGCAAAGAAGCATGAGCTGTGTTAAAAATATAAAGGAAGATTATTTTTTTTTTTTTTTGTCTTTATGTGTTATCATAATCCGTCAATGACAAAGAGAATTTTGACTTATCATATTCATATGATAGCATTCCATTTGACATGTTATGAAAGAGAATCAATGTTCTATAAAAAATATATTTCAAATGATTTTGTGTCATATCAACAGGAGAGGATATCACAAAAGACAAAGACAATGGTATCCTCAGGTCTATTATCGAGAAAGGCAAGGGTGGTGGTTGCCCCAATGATTATGCTCGAGTTACAAGTAAGTCTTGCTTCAATATGTCTCTCTCTCTCTCTCTCTCTCTCTCTCTCTCTCTCTCTCTCTCTCTCTCTCTCTCTCTCTCTCTCTTCTCTCTCTCTCTCTCTCTCTCTCTCTCTCTCTTTCTCTCTCTCTCTCTCTCTTTATTATTCCATTATTTATGGCATTAGATTCCGAGTCTTGAAGTGCTACGTGTGGCCAATCTTGTTATACGGATGCGAAAGCTGGACTACAAATGCAGAAACACAAAAGAACATTGAAGCTTTTGAAATGTGGTGCTTGAGAAGGATGCAGAGAATATCGTATACTGCACACAAAACGAACGAAGAAGTGCTAAAACAAACATACCAACAAAGGAAACTAATGCCCTTAATAGTGGATCGACAACTATCCTTTTTCGGACACATAGTAAGGAAAGATAAGAATGAATACCTGGCAAGTTGTGGAAAAATACCTGGTAAACGCGCCCGGGGGAGACAAAGAAAAACACTCATAGACCAACTGAAGGGCTTCACCAGCCTAACAATCCAAGAGCTGTTTGAAAAGGCAAGAGACAGGGAGGAATGGAGAGAGATAATTCATGCAGTATCCGAAGCCTGGACCAGGCATGGAACCTAGAAGAAGAAGAATTTATGGCATGGGAACTACCTTAAACATTCTGATGCAAGTATACTACTCAGACAAAACAAGGAGCTGTGAAAAATAACAAAAAAACAACAGTTTGAAGGTTTGTTTGTGCTGGGTTGGTCCAAAACAAATGTAACATGACAAGCCAAGATGCATGTAGAAGGGACAATGAGACAGATGGGATACAGCTGGACAGGGGTGGAGGCTAGTGCCGCGCTGAGGACCGGTCCTATTGGACCGGTCCTACGGTCTTTTAGCTGTGAACCGGGGATCGGTCCCATAGTGAAGACCGGCGGCGGTCCTCACTTCTTATCACCTTTCAACTAGTGCCGCGCTGAAGACCGGTCTGATCACCGTCGGTCTCGCGCCATAGCCTACTACTTCCCCAGCGATTCGTTGCCTTCGGTTGCCTATCTTCCACCAATCACCACCCATCCCACTTAATTAATCGCACCCACCCCCCTTTGCCATACACTAAACGACACAGACGACCATACAGGCAGACGACCACCAACCTCCACTCCGCAAACCGCCCTTTCGTGTGTGAGATGGGGGAACAGGAGGCGCACGCCTTGGACGATTCCATTATACGGGGTAAATTTCAAATTTACTACACCATAATGATCGCAATGACAATGATCTATGGTGAAGGCATGACCCCTCTTCTCTAATGGGTTATTGTTTTAAATGTATGTGACTACTAAAGATGTGTGTGTTTGTGTGTGTGTGTGTGTGTGTGTGTGTGTGTGTGTGTGTGTGTCGAACCTAGCAAGTAGCAAATCCGATTTTTTGTTTTCTTTTGTCCATCTCTTGTCACCACTCCTTTCTATCGCAGTGTTGTCATTTAAAATAATACAATAATATTAAAATTTCGTTTGGTGTTTTTACTAATCAAATAATATGAGTTTCATTAGTTTCTTCCTTCCAAAAAACCCAGTTATAACGTCTGAATTTTAAAAAAGTCCAATAGAATATTTGGGGACCCCGATAGCTCAGTTGATAGAGCACTCTCTTTATACGCAAAGGGCCAGAGATCGATCCCGGGTGCAGTCGAATTTTTTCTGAATCCCTGTCTACTCAGCAATGAATGGGTAGCTGAGTTTGTTAGATCTGGCGAAAAGTCACCATCGACCCCTCTTATTACCTCATCCACCCCCTCTTATTATAACTTCACGTCTCTCTCTTACTCTTCAATGCTCGCTGCCCTCTAATGTGTGTGTGTGTGTGGGGGGGGGGGGGGGGGGGGGGGTAGGAGTTGCGTGTGTGTATCAACGCCATGAACAACTCGATCAACGCCTTGGGCGATGCCATTATCTCCGTTAATGGGGATAAATTTCAAATTTTATTAAATTATCGAAGTAACAATGAAGTACGGTGAGCAAATAAAGAAGGCATCACCCCTCTTCTCTAATTAGGTTACAATTTGAAATGAGTGTGACTACTCCGTGTGTTTTACTCCTGTAGACCACGGTTTTCATCGTGTAGCGGTCTTTAACGGTTCAAGAATGAACGATCCCACTTCCAACAGTCTCTCAGGAATGTTCAATGTCGAAAAGGCCCGGACCGGTCCTTGCGGTCTTCATTTCCCAAGGACCGTAGGACCGTGGTCCTTAAGCTTGCCAAGGACCGCCCCGCACTAGTGGAGGCAATTAGCTCTGAACAGGCAAAAAAAGGCCTATAAATTTGTTTTTGAAATTACACCCCTCTGCACATTATCATTTAATGCTGTTGCCTAGGAGCAAATTGGGGGTTAATACTAAATGAGGCATGTATGTTGATAGAAATTGAGTGTGTGTTTATTTACAATGCGTTTCTTAAAATTATTGTTTATGAGGAATTCACTCACAGATTTTTATATTTTAAAAATTTATTTATTCTATTTGAATAGTCAAGTACCAGATATTGTATGATGGAAAAGTTGTATTAAATGAGACAGAGGCTAGCTTTGATCTAGGAGCCAGTGAAGACCCAAACATCAGCTCGGGCTTGGAGATGGCCATCAAAAAAATGAATCAGTCTGAAAGGTCAAAGTTGACAATGACCTCAGCTTATGGGTTTGGAAAGAATGGAAACAAGGAGCTTGGTATTCCAGGGGGAGCTGACATTGTCTATGAGGTGGAACTGGTTTCCTTTGAAAAGGTGGGCATTTGGTTATGGATTTTATTTTACCATTTTATTTTTTATATTATTTTGCTTCATATGATGAAGCTTTGGATCTCCTCATGGGCTTTGAGGTGGTGCCCCTGATCTCCTTTATGGGGCTGAGAAGTCCTTAATGCATTATCTTCGTATCTCTCTTTATCTTTTTGCTTTTGTCTTTGTTCTGGATTGACATTGGTCGGGGGGAGTTAAATATTTGTTTTTTTTTTTTTTGAGAAATATATTTTTTTCCTAATAATAATCTGTTATGTACTATTATAGTATTATTTTACAGTGCTGATGGTGTTCCTCAGATCCACAGAAATCCGAGATTTCAGAGTCAAAAGAGGAATATCCTCCTTTTAAAAAATGACAATTGCTCCCCAGTCAATGTATTGGCATGAGAGAGTTGATGTGTGGCAGACAAACAGGTGCAGTTTTCCACTCTTCAAAGGTTACTTCAAAGGTTATCTGGAGTATCAATGATAATTTATCATCTCAAATGCTCAAAAGTTGAGGGTTAATGTAGCAAAAATGTGGCTCATTGGGCAATCGTTCAAAATTTTCCTCCTTTGTCACATTTTGTAACAATCCATACTGGTTGTACTTTTTTGAAACATTTGAGTGTATCCCTCATAGTGGAATGTTTTGTCTGTGCCTGGATGACCTTTAGGTAATGTCAAAATAGGCACATTAATGGATTGCTCAAGGAATCTTTTGTTCCTTATTTGGACCAGTCTTTATCTTACTTTTTCTTTGGCTCTTTTAACTTCAGATCTACAACTTTCATGTTCCTTTTTGCTGGCACTGAAATGACCTATAAGTGTGCATTGTTGTAAAACCCCTAAAAATAAAACATCCTACTGTGCTCATAAATATGAGTAAATAATGAATAAAACAACTTTTAAAAAAATCATTTAATTGAACATTTTAAATTTAAATCATTCTTGTTCAATCTTTTACTCTATTCTGCTTTGTGGTCATTTAAAAATAACTGTCTTGTGTTTTTGTAAGAAACATGTATCACCAAAGTACTAATATTATGATATATATTTGCACTAATCAATCAAACTAAGGGAAAGGAAGTGACTGCAGTTGTTCATTTAAAAAAGACAAAACATTTTTTCTCTCTCTATTAGGCAAAATACACATACGAGATGGACACGTCAGAAAAGCTGGACCAGGCAGACATAAGAAAGGCAAAGGGGACAGACTTTTTCAAGGTAAAGACTGTTAAGAATTCTTTTCCTCTTTTAATAGTGGTTGGTAGTAATGTGACCATTGTTTATGTTTGAAATTGTTGGTTCGTTTATTGATTTGATATATGTTAGAGACACCTCATCCATAAGCTGATCTAGTATAATTGAAGAGCCCTTTTTTTTTTACACTCCTCTGTCCATCCAGCAATAATAGATAATAGATGGCAGAAAGTACATTGTGACAAGTTAGCATGGTATTTATATGGTGAAACCTATTTTTATTGTGCATTTAATACCACAAAATCCACAATATACTCTTGTTCCATGGGTCAGTCAGTTTATAGGCCACTGTACATGATATTTTTCATTTAGTTAAAGCATAGACATAATAGACACAAACAGACATGCATGAAAGGGCGAAACCACACACACAAACACACACTTACACTTAAATAAGGCTTCTTGTAACCTATCTTAAGATGGTTGCAATCTAAAAAGTTAATTAGTATCGTTAGTTCAATTTGATCAATCGATTTCATTTTGGTGTTTTTTTTAACCACAGCCTCATTGGTACAGTCTTCTCACTATTGTAGGTGAATTGAAATTATGTAGCCACAAACAAACCTTCAATTTTTCTGCAACGTCTGCCAATTTTGGTTTGTGAATTACACATCCAATCTCAATTTCACACTGCGTTTTGCCTGGTTTTACTTTAAACCTCATAATTCAGTAACCATATTTTGTGTGCAGTTAAAATTGATATGACATAAAACTTGAATATTTTCCTAACATTATTTTTAAAAAACCCAGATGTCTCAAACGTATTTAGTTTTTAGCTATTTCAATTCTTTATCGGGTAGTAATAAAAAAAACACCTTATATATGCCATTCAGTTTTGGTAATTCTTATTTTTTAAAAGACGAAAATCATGTATGTTAGGCTTTGCAATGTCAGTCATTGTGCATTATAGTCAAAACATTAAAAAATTTTTCTTGTATTAAAAAAAAAAAATGTTTTATCCATTAACAGAAAGGCCTGACTCAGAAGGCACTCAGCAACTACAATACCATACTGGACTACTTGGACTCTGAGACAAGTCTGGAAGGAGAGGAAAAGGAAAGGCGTGATGCACTTGTCCTGGCTGCTCGGTTGAACTTGGCAGCTTGTCAGCTTCAGCTCGGGAACAACTCAGATGCTATTGACAATTGTAATGAGGCATTGAATATTAAGGATAATCCTAAGGCCTATTTCAGGCGAGCTCAGGTACAAATTTTAAATTTTTTTTTTCGTTTTGTAATTCTAATTCTACTATGGTTTTCATGAATTAATCACAATTACAACATACTTTTGTATTACTTTACGTATTTTAAACATTTATTTCCGTTTTTTTTTTTTTTTTTTTTTTTTTGTTGAAAGTCGATGAGATAGCTTGCGGATAAGTTTTTGCACTGTAACCATGTGTGAGGGTGGGGTCAAGGGTTCCCATGTCCGAGACCTACTTCAATACCCTGTCTTTTGCTTTGGGCAAGATTATTGATTCTATTCCTCTTAATGTTAAATTATTTTTTGTTTCATCTGGTGTCAGATTAAGAGAGGTCAGTGCGGCAATGTGGTCTAATGGTATGACACTCGCTTTCAGATCGGAAGGTCCTGGCTTCGAGCCTCGCTCGGCGCATAGTTGAGTCCTTGGAAAAGACTCTTTACTCACATTCTCTCACCTTACTCAGGTGTAAAATGAGTACCTGGTCATTAACAGCGTTGTCTTTGTCCGAAAAATTGTAATATCGCCTAACAGGCAGCATGTCCCGTCCTACATGTTAAATGTTGCTGTTGACCAGGGACCCCTTGTAAAGCGCTTTGAGCACATTTAGTGGATATTGCGCTATATAAAAGCTTGTTTTTTTTTAAAGATTAGAAATGAGATGATTTAGGTATTCCTTATCTATTTCTAGGCTCAGCAAAACAGAAAAGAGTACAAATTAGCTGTTGCTGACTATGAAAGAGTATTGAGCTTGGAGCCAGAGAACAAAGCAGCCAAGAATCAAATTGTATTGTGTAAGCGGAAAGAGCAGGAGGATTACCAGAAGGAAAAGAAACTCTACGCAAATATGTTCAAAACAATATCACAGCCAACTGTCAAGGTGGGCGGTATGTATCTGTCTGTCTGTATATGTATATGAATATGTGTGTGTGCAAGTGTATCTTGTACAATGTGTCATAGTGAAACCAACTACCAGTTTAAATTTTATAGAAAGTTTTGTATGTGTGGGTATATGTCTTACTTATAACGTGGTAGAATTTAGATATGCCTTGTTCCTTTCTCTGTTCCTTTGTTCTTTTTTGAGAAGAACCAGTTTGGAGAGGGGGGGGGGGCACTAATTACTGTGCAAGTGCAACTAAACTCTGTTAATAACCAAGATGGATTAGTGTATAAGTCCCAATCCTTATTCAAAGATTCACTTTACCATCATAAAATTGAGGCATGAGGTGGCTCTGCATGAGGATTTACCCTTTGGGTTACCTCAGGTGATATGAATGAGATGTTCACTGTTTGCAGAGACGCTGAATATTACAAAAATTACGACTTTTAAAAAGCAAAAATGGTGCCTGTATGATAAATACTAAAATCTTCAAAAATTAAGTTGTTTTGACAATCTGCTGTTTTTCCTGTATTAACGTGAGATTAAGAGTATTTAAACATTGTCACAACACTGAGTGGTGTTCAATTTTACTCATGAAATGGGCACCTCACTGGATTACACTTTTAAAATAATTTTTTTGGTTTTGGAAATTACCCATTTTTTCCACCCAAAGGGTGAGTTTTAAAAAAATGATTTCTGAAAGGGAGCTAAGTAGGAAAATGAATAGCACTCCCCCCCCCCCTCCCAATCCCACCCCCCTTCACCATTTCATTGCTTAACACTATAATTGATATGCAATTTGCCAGCTTTGTCAGAACACTGTTTTTATGTGTTTGGTGGCAAAGCTTGTGGTCATTTTGATAGGGAATTAATTATCCATTGGTGACAAATTCCTATTTTTTGTCTCAAATTTTTATTTTCTGCCTTTCTGTTTCCATTTTTGGAATGCAAACGGTTGGCAGTTCTGTTTTAGTTTGTGTTTGAAGAATGGCTGAAATAAAAAGTTACTAGTACAGTAAAATTAAATACTCCTCAATCTTATCAATATCATAATTTTATTTCAAGCTGAACAATAGTATTAGACTTACCATAAGTCTTGTCAACTACTATTAACAACAAGAAATGAAGTGAGTAGGAAAAATTTCATAACATTTTTAAAAAAGGTAGCATCAGCTACTTGAATACTTTGACATGGTCAAATATAGGAATAAAAAACCTTTTCTTTTTACGACTCGGGACAAGTAGTCATCCAAATAATATAATATTGATTGTTTTTTTTTTGGTTTTATTTTAAATTAGTAATGTGTGCAGAGTTTTAGCAAGTTTAAAATGTAAAACCCTACAAACTGTGGAGTGATCCTCGACAATATTGGAGGTTTCCACAAGACGAAGAAGAAGAAGAAGTACTCTTTATGATATTTATGTATTGGTAAAAATTAGCTTTTGTATCATGTTTATCTGAGTGAAATATTATTAAGAATGTGACAGATTTGATCTATTCCTGGGTAAACTATGAAAGAAAGAAGTCACAAATGGTAGTTATGAGTAATTTTTACACACATGATACATGATATGAGGCTGTGCTGAAAGATCGGTTTCATAATGTTTGAAATATAAAGTCATCAAATAAGAAGTATTTAGAAAAGCTAAGCATTTATTTAGTCTCCCTTATTTTCTCTTGGATGACTAATTAGAAAACAATCCAAAAACTGAGGGTTTGTCACCAACGGTATAGCAGTTATAACTATTTAAAGTGTCGAAAAGGGATGTAGAAAGTATAAACTTGCCAATGCTTTTTTGATAGTTTGAGATGCTCTTTCTGTTTTTATTTTGGTACTAGATTGTCAATTTTTGAATTCTATTTCACATTTTCATCCCAGAGAAAGAGATGAATACAAAAGTTTTCCACTTTTCTTTTCAAAATATCTTAATATTGATATCTTTTCATGTTAAATATTACGGAAAGGACCTTTAGGCACAGCCTCGTGTGTGTATATATATATATATATATATATATGTTACGTTTTCTCTAAAGATAAATCAGTTATATTTGTATATTTGATTTTTTTCAGAAGATGCCTGAGCCTCCAGCCACTGATGGTGTCTTCAAGGATGGTATCGGGGAATGGAGCAATGACATGGCTGCTGGCATGATGCCATTGGAGGAAGAAGTTGCAGCCTTTGGGGATATATTGCCAGGGGAACAGACAGGGAACAATGGGAATAACCACCGGTTTTTGTGACCGGCCACTACAGCAAGCTTCAAAAGACATTTTTAAGTTGTCATCACAACATGATGATTTGTGAAAATTTTACATAGGGCATTAAAGCTTCTATCATGCTCAAGACTGATTGAATTTTTGTTAGAGATAATCACCACTGCAATACTGAAGACTTGTGGGAATTGGAAGAACACATCTCTTTAGAGTTCATGATAATTTTTAGGGTATCACCACAACAAGGTTTTGTGTAAATTTTAGGGGTATCACCACTTATAATAAGGGGATTTGTGTCAGGAATGGACTTTTAGATTCATAGAATTGTATCAATGATATCCTAGTGATTCCTTACTAAGCTGATGAAGTTCTTAGGAATCTAAAATAAAGTTTTAAGAGGTATTTGTTTTCACTTTCACCTGCCTGCTTCAAATTATTTTGTATTTTGTTATTTTAATTTTGCTAATGACCTTAACTGACTAGTGGACATTGGTCGTCGTGGATAGGACATGGCTCAGTTTGGCAACGATAATTATTCCTGTTATTCCCAAGGTCTCTTCAATGATTTTTTCTCAAGCTCAATGTTGTGAATTGTGGCAGATATTGTGACAAAATCAAGGCGGTGCCATTTTATTGGATGCTCAGTCAAAAAACATTACATTTCTGTTGTTCTAATTTTACTTTTATGATGTGTTTATTGATGTTTCTTTCTTTTTTAAAAATTTCAGCCATCAAAGATCACACATAGTTGTATTGTAGTCGTATGAACGTGTTACCAGTATTTTGGTATTTTAAATATTTTTTATACTGTTAAGTTTATTTTCTCTGCTTTAAATTGGTTACAACTTGTGAAAGAGAAGTGAAATTGATAATATTGAAAGGAATAAACGTGTTGAATTGATGTCATACTCGACTACTATAATGTTTCTTTTGTCGAGTCATTTTCTTTCTATATCCCACCTGCTGAGACTGCACCATGAATCAATATTTACAATTTACAAAAGCACCACTGCTGGATAAAGGTAAGCTAGTCTGCTTTGATTATTGAGCAGTAATGTCAGTTGATTGGATGGATAACAGTGATTGAAAAGTGGGTGGGGTTCCTGACCTCCCATAGTGGTCAGGGGGGTACATACTGTGTCTTCTATTCCCTTATATCTGTTTTCCAACATGCTTTCTGTCTTTGTCTTGGAATGAGATTACTTGGTTTTGTCCTGGTCCTGGCCAGATGCCCTGGCTGAGAGGGAAACAGTCGAATGTATAGCGAGTTTTGGGAGATGATATTTTTTTCATTGTAAATCATCTCTCTGTTATACACTGTATTATGCTTTCTTTATATTATATATGATTTGTAAAACATTTGAGTGTGTTCCTCTTAGCGGGGACCTGTGCTTGTGTCTGGATGAGACTTTTAGTGATCTCAAACTAAGTACTTTGATAGAGTGCTTTTGGAATCTACACCTTTTCTTATTTGAACCAATTCCCCTTTGTCTTCCCTTTTCTTGGATGCTTTATTGTAATTCTAGAACTTTTTACTATCCCATTTTCTTCCTTTTTACTGGCGCTGATATGACCTTAATGTGTTGCAAGTGCCATAAAACCCTTAAAAACAAAAACAAACAAAACAATGATTGAAAAACTCTGGCTCTGGCATTGTATCCCTCATTGTGTGGCTATGTGAATGTGGTCTAGTGGTATGACACTCGCTTTGGGATAGGAAGGTCCTGGGTTCGAGCCTCGCTCTGCTCATAGTTGAGTCCTTGGAAAAGGCTCTTTACTCACATTCTCTCATCGTACTCAGGTGTAAAATGAGTACCTGGCCGTTTACAGTGTTGTCACTGTCAGAAAAGAAAAAGTAATATCGCCTAACAGGTGTCTTGTCTCGTTCTGCATGTTGTGTTGCTGTTGGTCAGGGAATCCATGTAAAGCGCTTTGAGCATGTTTAGTGGATATTGCGCTATATAAAAAGCTCAATTTTTTATTTCAGTAAGCTACTTTCACTTTTAATTAACTCATTTGACTTACATGTGGATGAATTCCTCGCTATATAGGCAGTGACTGTTACTATACTGTGTAAGAGTGTTATTACAAAAGGTACTTGTTTGATAGAAAATCGTAAAGTTTGGTTCTGTAAGATGTGCTCAAGGCCTTGTCTCTGTCTGAAAGTAAGAAGATTGTAATATCGCCCAACAGGCATCATGTCTCGTCCTACATGTTAAGTGTTGTTGTTGGCCAGGGACACTTTGTAAAGCGCTTTGAGCACGTTTAGTGGATACTACGCTATATAATAAAAGCTCACTTTTTTTTTTTGATGTGCTGCTTGTCCAATGAATTTTTGTAGCTATTTTAAAATATTTTTTTTCTTCTCCCATTTTATGCAGTCCAGACACGTACAGTAAAATTTAAAAAAAATAAAAATTGAGCTTTTATATATATAGCGCAATGTCCACTAAACGTGCTCAAAGCGCTTTACAAGGGGTCCCTGTCCAACTTTAACACTCGAATAGTTACATGGGAACTCTGTAAAAGTCAAGCCAACTCTGCTGGACCGTAAAGATTGGTTGACTTTATCCATTATTACTTAAATTTGGGACCAACAAGAGCTGTTGTCGTTATGCGAATTCCACTTTACTTGGTGTGAACAATAAAACAAAAAAACTTGCTTTTATTAAGTGCAACATTCACTAAAGGTAGAAGTGCTCAAATATTTTACAAGGGGTCAGGGGTCCCATGCCAACATCAACACATGTAGGATGAGACACTGCACCTGTAAGGTGCTCTTAATAGTTTCGTATTTCCGACAGAGAAAATGCAGTTACATGTCAGGTTACTTTACACCTGAGTATGGTGAGAGAAGGCGAGTAAAAAGCCTTCTCCAGGACTCAATTTTGAATAAATTGGTAATCATTTTAGTGTCCTTTTAGGAGGGGAAAAGATGAAATACAATATCCATTTGAATAAAAAATGACATTTTATTTATGAAATCTCGAAACATCAACAATCAATTTTTATATCCATCCAGAGATATTCATAGCAAACAGCATGCTGCCAAATATGAGGACAAAACACATATTAGAATATTAAACCGATGTGTAATTTTAAGTGTGGGTCGATATGATCCCTGGAGATTATCGATGTAAGAATCCGGTGCAATGTCACTCTCTTACTTGTAGCTTTGCACATCTCATATTTTCCTTGAGCAAGAAACTTTTACAAAAGAATAACATATCCCATTTGACTTGTCTCCATCTCTGAAAGTGATCAAACCCAGGACGACAAATCCACGTCGTTTTACTCCTGAACAAGTACACAGATCCAAATGAAACGGCAAAAAGAAATTTAAAAAATCATAAAGCTACCTTTTCAAGTGGAAAGTTCCCAACCACCCACCCAGCCGGCAGAAGAGAAGAATTTAAACAAAGCAAAATAAAACCCAAAATATATGAGTATTTATGTTTTTAAATGATATTAAGTTTGAGATCAAACTAAAGGAAAAAGACGACCCTGCATAATATCGATTTCCATGCTAGGAACATTAGCTTTCCCTCAATCTTCTGTCAAAAGAGTATAACTTTGAGCCTTAAAAGGTTTTTCATCCAATTTAAATCAATGACTGTTCAATCCTTGATCCTCCTAATCAGACTATCATGAATTCCTTTCCATTTTTTAAAACATGTAGCAGGAATACACTTGCTCTATCTTTATCTTGTAGCAGAGTATGTGCCTATGATCCTGCCAAGGTCCATAAAATTAAGCCACAGATCCCTTCTTCAGCTAACAACAAAAACGATATTAAATGGTATTTATTTGCCTTAATGTAACAATGGATTGACTCACACACTTGTGCCCATCAGTGTGAATGCTGAATGGTGTAAAATTGAATGACCTGATAATTTTTTGGGGAAAATGTTCTTGGTATTTGTAACTTTTAACATCCCATAATGCATCAATAAATAAAAATGGCAGTCTGGCTGAATTGTTTGACAAAATATAAGAAGTCGGTCAACATACAAGCTGATGTATACAAAGTGCGGGCCAATCCCATGTTACCATAACACGCATTTACTTACTGTGCCTGATCCTGGGCTGGTGGACATTTGTCTTATTTCAACAGCCAAAAGTGCTTGAATCCCAAGGCATTGCCGTTTTAATAAATCTTAAACTGGAGTTATTTTAATGTACTACTATTTTGTACACTAATTTATAAAAAAAAGTATATCACATTTTTTGGGTCAGAACTTTTCTTAATATCAAACGATAACAGCATCACTCTACATTTCTAAATAATGATGACAAACAGTTCCAATTATTATCACTATCACTAAAATTATTGCAATTACAATATAAATAATAATAGTAATTAAAATAATATTAACCCATAGAGGCCCGGTGTTTACTAAAAAAAATTCCGCTGAGGCCCAGTGTAACTCTTAACAAAAAAATACCAACACAAAGTTAAAAAATTATTAAACGAGAACCAAATGACATAAAATTATAATTTTAATTCCTTTTTATAGCCAGATAAATTTGCTTTCGAATGATATATAACATGACATGTTTTGATTTCAATAAATTGGGAAAAAAAATATTTTAAAAAAAAACTCGTTCCCCGCACCCCCATTCCCGTCATTTTCGTCAATCTCGGACTCCGATTCAGTGTTCGAATCACCTTGATCGGGTGCTAACGCCTCGTCTTGTCCATCCCCACCATCGTTTACATCTTCTTTTTCTAGTTCGATATTGCTTTCATTTCCAAAATCCTCTTCATCGTCTACACCACTCTCCAAAACATCATTTCTAGCGCCACGCAACAAACTAGTGAGGTACGGGAATGCCATTTTTCTGAATTCGATTACTCACTTGCTATCAACGATATAAACGTGCGGTATAAAGGAAACGGAAATAGAACGATCGCATTACATTTACAATGTTTCCGGTTTAGAATAAAACGAAGTGATTCGTTGCAATAACAAAGTAAACATGATCCATTTTTTCTCGGGGGCCGCGGGCGATGCGGGCCTCAACAGTCGCGGGCGACTCCAGGGGAAGCGGGCCTCTATGGATTAATAACAACAACAATGGTAATAATGATAATAATAACCCCATAAAATGCTCATATTACATGACCAACATCACAAACATCACGCGAATAATAATTTTTAACATATGATTTAATGTTAGACATGCTGTAAGATGACTGTTATCCCTTGTCCACCTCCAATACAGGCACTTCCCATGGCATACTTCAGGTTGTTGCGTCTGCAAACAGAAATCAATTTGTTAAAGACATTTTCAAATGCAATCAGGCCTTAATAATGAGAAAGTGACAAAAGCTTATTTGGTTGGGTAGCTGGGCCTGTTAGATCTGATGGAAAGTACTTTGCGATAGACCAAGTGCTGATGGTGACAAAACGTGAAAAAGGAAAATATTGAACAATTGCCTTTAAGCCGCATTTTTACTGCACTAAACCCCACTTTTAGAGCAATTGAGATGATAGACTATCATTGATACTCTAGCTAACTTCTGGAGAGTGGGAAACTGCACCTGTGTCTTCCACCACACATCAACTCTCTCATTGCTAGCACATTGTTTCCGAGAAAATGTAATTTTTAAAAGGAGGAAATTCCTCCTCTGGACTCCAAAATCGCGGATCCGAGAAAAACCATCAGCACTGGATAGACTCCTGTCCTATCAAAAAGGGTAGCAAGCAATTGCTATTGTCCATTTCACACTTATGAAACTGGAATAGATTCTGAAGAGAGAGAAAGAGAGATTAATCAATCAACTTTGAGCCCCTTATTTGATATCGTTACACACCCACAAATGGCTGTTTAAAACAAAAAATAGTATTCATCAAAAGGGGGCATCGTTGTTTGGTCTTATCTTGTTTGGATGTCTTAAAAGGGTATTGAAGATAAAATGGATGATAAACACTCAAATATTATTCTGCATCTCCACAAGAATTTGTTTGGTACACATTAACCAAGTGGGGCGCTTGCTTATATATATATGTATATATATATATATATATATATATATATATATATATATATATATATATATATATATATATATATATATATATATATATATATATATATATATATATATATATATATATATATTTTTTTTTTTTTTTTTTTTTTTTTTTTTTTTAAATTTTATTTTATTTTTTTTTTTTAAATCCATTAAGTAGTATTCTTACATAACACTAACACCATTATTGAACTCCTGAGTGAAATGAGGAAAAGTGACCAATGAGCCTTTTCCAAGGACTCAACTTTGCACTGTCTAAAGCGAAACCAAACTAGGAAGCTACTGGTCTGAAGGCGAGTGTCACAAAATAAGACAATTGAGCGACAATAAACAAACCAATCCACACACAACCTACTTGAGCTCATGAGCCAGAGTGGCAGTAATCCTTGCCCCAGAGGCCCCGAGAGGATGGCCCAGAGCGATGGCACCTCCATGGATGTTTGTCTTGTCATTGTCCAGACCAAGCTCTTTGGATACTGCCAGGAATTGGGGAGCAAAAGCTTCATTCACCTGAGACAAAAAAGTCACCCAAAAATAAAGGATAAATGCATTTATTAACAATTTAACACCCCCTCTCTCTCACACACCTAACCAAGATAACAGACCAATCCCCGCCCCCCCCCCCAAAAAAAAAAAAAACCAACAAAAAACACAGTAGAATATAGGCTGTAATCATGTTTTTCATTTTAAAAAAATGATTATATCTATATTTGACAACTAGAAAAGAAAACTATGTGACTCATTGTCTCAAAGCAGTATTAGTATTATGTCTAGATGAATTGGCTGCTGAAAATTGAATTTATAGACACAAACATGAGACTTGGGGTAACATTCTATATGCAATAGTGGAGAATAAACACAATTTCTTTTCATTGCAATCTGTGACTACCTTTTTGGTGAAAGTTAAATCAAACCCTGCCTGATAAGAAAGTGCACTGACCTTAATAAGCCAACCGTCCTCTAATTCTATAGTCTAAGTCTAAGCCTAAGTACGACAACACACCACTGCACACTTGGTGACTTGACATTAGAATTGTCTATCGATACTCACAGTAGAGTGTGATGTGTTTGACCTGTTAATAAAATTCAGGTGTGTTTGGTGCCCTCCAGAGATGTCAGAAGCCCAGTGTTCTCATTCTTTTGTTTTTGTTTTTAACTTGATAGGGTCAAGGTCACCGAGCCAGTTTCAGTTAATGGTTAATTTTTCCTTAACAAATCGGCACAATCAATTTACTCAATTTTTAATGTGCATGGTCAGTGCGCTTAAGAGAGAAAATGGGGTAGAAAAATCTCACCTCGACCACATCCATGTCTTTAAGCTCCTTCCCAATAGCAGAAAGAGCTGCCTTAGATGCTGGCACAGGACCAATCCCCATTATTTTGGGGTCGCAACCTAAGGAAAAAAAATATAAGATAAGATAAGATATACTTTATTCATTCAAAAAAAAAAAAAAATGGAAATTAGTTTACAGACGTGGCATGCATGAAAATATATAAACACAAAGTTGAGAATCTATGGCGACAATGTATATATATATATATATATATATATAATATATAATTATATATATATAATATATATAATATATATAATATACTATATGCAAATGCACAAAAATATAAAAATATACAACCAAGAACCAATAGCAACACTTTATATATAAATTTGATAAATTGAGATAGGCCATACCTCTGGCCTTTAGTCCGAACTTGTGTGTGTATATTTAAAAGATAGTATTTAATTTAAATCACAGTTGCGCGTTAAAAATTCGAACACCATGTGGCAAAAATGAATTAAGGTGATGTGTTGTCTTTGTTTTTATAGATATGAGGCGACGGCTCCTCATGGAGAACATAATATATTTGTGAAGGGGGTGATCGCCATCCTTCATAACTTTATCCATTTTACTTAGACAAAATCTCTTAAACAGACTTGCATCCCAATAGGACATTTTTCATGAGATCCCTTCACAAAAAATACATTCACTTTTATTTCAATGTATATCTATATTTGCACACCCTCCTTCGGTTGTAAGTGTGTGTATGTATGTGTGTGTGTGTTTGTGTGTGTGCTCTTATTTGTGTCTGTATTTATGTTGTTTATTGATGAAATCAAATCTATAATCCATTGCACTAGTATACATTAACTTTGTCAATTTTATGTTATTGTAACGCATCCAGAGACTGCATAATACAGACGGATAAGCTCCGCCTAACAAAGTGCATTATTATTGCTATCATTATTACTACTATTATTATCATAATCATCATCATTTTAGAGAATACATAAAAGAAGAGCACAAATATTCCATTAATAAAAAGTGAGCATCCTTTTGTAATGTTTAACTCATAAAGGCGTATTAGTATTATGGTATCAACTTACCTGAAACTCCATATCCTATAAGCTGGGCCAATGGTTTTAAATTGTGTTTCTTGACAGCAGCCTCACTGGCTAGGACAAGGGAACACGCTCCATCAACTATGCCCTGGGGATTAATGATAAGACAGATTTGCAACTTTAAGTACTTTAAAATAGGTAGGTACAACTTAAGAGCCAAAAGACCTAGAGCAGTGGGAATGCAGGTAGCGGTGAAGAGGATTTATTGTGAAGCAGATCGTTGACGTGCAAGGAGGCACTTGATTGAGTGAAAATGGCAAATTGGGGCGTGTGTGAAAAATGGAGACGACAAAAACACGTCTTAAAGGCTTCCTTGTTTGAAAAGGACCTGTTCTTATCCAATGATAGTTCATTAGCGTGGCTCAGCAGTATAGTCTTTGCTTCAAACCCAAAAGGCACCCGAGTTCTACTAATCGCTGCACTGTGTGGCTTTGAGCAAGTCACCTTGCCCTAGCTCACTTTGCAGTGCTGCTGACACCTGGGTTATTCCAGTCTTCCCTTGTAATAGACCCTAGAGACAAATTCCCCCTTGGGGATGAATAAAGGAAATTCAATTAAACCATAAGGCTCATGTGAGAAATGGAGAATGGGCAGACAAAATTTTTTAAAAAATTCTACATAATAATATCTAGGTGTTGTTTAGTAGTTATTATTTGATGAGCAGTGTACAATATAGAATCAAAGCCATGCATTTAGTATGATTCCTTTTTGTAATTAAACCTATTACTATTAACAACCATCACTAAAAATTGAATATCTTTCACATTAACAGTCAAGTCACAGTGCTGAAGAGATAGGTCAACCAGCAACCAGCTGCTGCAAAAACGCATTTATCATATGATAAAATTTACCAACCTAGTGGAATTCTCGAACGAGGAGGCATATGCTATGTCTCTGTGCATCAAAAGGAGTCAAATAGATAAGTTATTTGTGAGCAGGAAATTGTACGTGATTTCCGGTAACGCGTCCTCACTGTACTGGCCAAAGGCCAATGGGGCTGGAGTTTATTCCAGTTTCTAAGATGTTAAACTTAAACAGGCAATAGCTATTGACTGCTAAGATGTTGGTCTACCATAAAGCAATTTCAAACAGACGTTATCTACTTGTTAGGTTCATTCACTTTAGTCTTCTTATTATTGATACAATCATCATCCTTGGCCATCCTATCCATTTTGTTTAGATTTGCCTGATCAAAGTCTCTTGCCTATTCATGTGTTGCGAAAGGATGTGTCCAAAATTTAGATCTCTATGGCTGTGAAGGACAATGGTGTCCCATTTGTTTTTGTTTTAATAATATCAATACGTCTGACTGGTAACCAGGAGATCTGACATTCGATTCCCAGTCCAAGCAGGCTGATTTTTTAAAATGATTCTTTCTCCTTGTATTTTTTTTTTTTTTTTTTTTTGCTTTCTCTGGCACTGTTTCAGATTTGAATCAATTTCATCCTATATCTTACCGATGCATTGGCTGCTGTCACGGTTCCTCCCTTCTTGAAGACCGGGGGCAATTTGGCCATTCCTTCCAACTGGGTTAGCCTTGGATGTTCATCAACCTCAAAGGCTTCAGGACCTATCAAAAGCAAACAATGAAAAAGTCTGAGTTATTCAAGAATAAACGTCTCTTTATGAATCAGGACATCTCCGAAAAGAAAAAAAATGGAAATGTCTGAGGTATTTAAGTATACCTCTCTCAATTTATGAACTAAACAACAAGTCATTCTTTTCATGTTATTACTATATTATATCTAATTTGCCAATTTAAAACCAATACAGCCAAATAGGTTACAGAGTTACCTTTGGGTGCAGTTTTTGTGGTCTTGTGGTATGACACTTGGCTTGTGATGACCTCGAGTTCACTGGTTTGAGTCCCACTATATGAAGCCCAAAGTTGAGTCCTCAAAAAGGTTTATTTACACACATTCTCTCATTGCACTCAAGATTTAAAATTAGTACCTGTCCGGTAACAATGTTGTCTACGATTTAAAAAAAAAGTAATTGAACCTTACAGTCGTCATGTTTTGATATGGTATTGTTTTTTGTCTGCACTTTCAGCACATTAAGTAGATATTGCATGATACAAAAAGTTACCTTTCTTTCCTTTAACTGTCACTGACACAATTTCATCTTTGAAGATGCCATCAGCATTGGCTAATTGAGGGGGGTGGGAAGGGGGAAGAAAAGAGAGAAAGAATAAAATGACATATACATACTCAGACCCATCACAGTCCTGCACTGCCTAGCTCAGATGTATAAAATTACTGATGATGACTCATGAAAGAAGTGTTATTTTTCAGTCATAAGGTCAGAAAATTCTATATTATTATTCTTATATACTGATTTTGCTGTTGGCTGAAAAAATGTCTTGAGTCAAAAACCTTCCTTGTTATGGTTTGCTTTCTTCTTTTATATTAATTTTGTTATATTCAGTTTCCATTCAATGCATTAACATTCCATTGCTTCAAACAACTCATTATTTACTTTTCTCATCTCCTACCTTTCTGCCACCTTGACTGTGTCTGGAAAGCATAGGCATCGCAGTCTTCTCGAGAGATTTTGTACTTCTCTGCAAGATTCTCAGCAGTCATCCCCATCGGTAGTTTGGCATATGTGTCCGTCAGTCCTTGCCACAACTGGTCTTCCAACTGGAGAAATTAAGAAATTTAAAAAAATTTCATGTCTGTTTAGGAGACCTTTCTGTATTTATTTACGAGTCTAATGACCCAAATTCGTCACGATTTCATTGTTGTGGTGAAAAAATTCTCAAACCAATGCAGAATATAATTTATTACAACAGGGATAAGAAAGCTAATCATTTGTGTTTGGTTATTAGAATTGTAAACAAGTACATATCTCGAGAAAGACTGGACTGAATAGTACGGCTATGTGGTCTAGTGGTATGACATTTGCTTTCGGATCGAAAGGTCTTGGGTTCGAGCCTTGCTCGGCGCATAGTTGAGTCCTTGGAAAAGGCTCTTTACTCACATTCTCTCACCGTACTCAGGTGTAAAATGAGTACCTGGCCGTTAACAACGTTGTCTCTGTCAGAAACAAAAAAAATCAATATCGCCTAACAGGTGTCATGTCCCGTCCTACATGTTAAATGTTGCTGTTGGCCAGGGACCCCTTGTAAAGCGCTTTGAATACATTTAGTGGATATTGTGCTATATAAAAGCTCAATTTTTTTAACCCTCACCCCCAACCAAACGACTTGTTTTTTTTTTTTGTATTTAAAGGTTTTACAGCACAGTAACGAAAATATCGCCTGAGCGGTAACTTAATTCAAGTGATGACCCGAGGTTGACCCGTGGTCACACTTGCCAAATTACGGGGAATCCCCTAGTGAGTTCAGTTACAGTGATATCGGGTGATACCAGTCGATTTATGTTCACTTTCATCTCTTTGTTATCGCTTCACAATGAGCTTAAACACAAATTTCTTTAATCTGTAATATTTATCAAGATTTCCTTTTTCCATTCATAAGTATTTCATGCCAGTGCTGTATATAATGATCGTGATATTTCAATCCTAAATAGACCGTTTTTCTGTAATTTAAAATGCATTAACTTTTCCAATAAAAAATCAAATTCTTCAAACAGAGTCATAGAATAACTTTTATTCTTCCACAAATAGAATCTATTATAATTGAACTATAAGTTGCTAAAATTCCATCTGTGCGTCAACAAAATTGAATTTATTATGAATTGTTAAATTTCATTTAGTCATGGAGCACACTCAAGAAATTCATGATAAACATTTGAATGAACTGTGTAAGCTTTGTAGAAAAGTCAAGAAACACAGAAGAAAAGAAAACGAATCTCAAAACATAATTGTTTCAGGATTTAATACCAGATATTAATCTTTAAAACCAGGTATTTATCTCATCTTCAATGTGGACATTGATAATGACAATGTTAAAAAGCCCTCAAAACTATACCCTACAAGTGTCATGACAGACTATGTAATGTTGAGCTTTTTTATTTAGCGCAATTTTCACTAGAGTTGCTCAAAACGCTTTAATTAGGATCACTGACAAACAGCAACACGTAACGTGTAGAACTGGACTGGACATAATGCCTGCTAGGCGATATTACAGAGACAAAACGATTAAAAACAAATATGAGGGAAAGCATTGACAACAGCTAGTCATGAATAGTCATCACATCTGTCCGAAATAAATCAGTGATTGCAAAGTTTGTTCAACCTTCTTGAAAAACGCAAAAAGAATAAAGAACAGCAACAGGTCGACATTAGAATAGCAGCCCCGTTATGTAAAATGATGGAAACAGCACAAAATATGTCACGTGTAAATCACGAGGCTATGGAGGCAGCAGAGTGACTTTTACAGTTATAAACCAATGTCTTTTGTCCTTCATTAATGAAATGAAAGTCTCTCTCTCTCTATCTACCTACCTATCTATCCCTTTCTCTCTCTCTTTCTGTGTGTATGTGTGTGTGTGTCTGTCTCTGTCTCCCACACACCCACACCCACACACATATATATATATATATATTTCTTTATGACATGGTTACTATTTATCCTTTTCCCCCACGTTAAGTCGAGTTTATATCACGAATAGTTAAAATGATCACCCTTAATTAATCATATATTGATCATTGCATCATAATAATTACAAACTATACAAGGTTTCTTTTTTTACCCACAAAGTACTGAAACAATAATTTAACCCGGGAAGTAAACTTCAAATATATACAACTGAAATGTGAAATGACTCTGACTTTATTCTAGTGTTCTTTATTGACCACGTTTGTAACCAGTGGAACTAAAAGCCGGTATAAATGTGTTCATATAATATTAAGCTAAACTCATGTGAGCACCTGTTGAATATAACTTGTGTGATGAAGACATCTTGACCGGAATCCATATGCCTCTGAACCAGCAATGATCAAAGCATAACAAATCGGATAGCTGCACCAAGATGTTATCGCATATCATCAAAGAACTAAGAGCGACGCACAAATTGTGAGGGAATGAATGAAAGGTTACTTTATTCCTCCATCGGTTAGAGCAAGTTTTGAGAGTTTCAATCGGTTTGTTTGCTTATAATAATGCAATCAATAAATTAAATTTAACAAACTATAATCGAAATTGTGCTAATATCTAAATGCAAATTATCTCAAAGACAATAATTCTAATGTAGAGTGTTTGGTACCAAAATACAGATCAAAGTTTTCTCAATGTGTTGTCAATTTGTTTAAATTGGTAAAATCGACTGTGGCTGTGCAAAAGCGATTGTATTTAACCAGATATCAGAAACAAATCTGTTAAGTATCGCGGGAGATAACCCGTTGCACTGGTTGGGAATTTGATGGAGTGAATGACCTCTTGACCGCGGTGCTTGTAGAGGACTAAAAGCTTGCCTATTCAACACTGTGACAGCGCTTGTAACACATTTAGGTCATACCAGCGCCAATAATAAGGAAGAAAATTGGATAGTAAAAGCATTCTAGATGAACAATTAAAAGGACTTGAGGAAAAAGTAAGGCAAAGGGTAATTGTACTAATAGGGAACATATGTAGATTCCAAGAGCACACTATCAGTGTACATAGTTTGAGATTACCTAAATGTTTCACCCAGACACAAGCAAAAGATCCCATTAAGAGTTCTACACTCAAATGTTTACAAATCATATGTTAAAAAAAATTAAAAATAACAGTACATAACAGAGAGATGATTTACAAGGAAAACAATATCATCTCCCAAAACTGTAACTATACATTCGACTGTTTCACTCTCAGCCAAGGACTCTGGCCAGTGTCAGGACAAAACCAAGTAATCTCATTCCAAGACAAAGACAGAAAGCAATTGGAAAACAGATACGGGGGGATAGAAGACGCAGAAAGTACCTCCCTGCCCACTATGGATGTTCGGGAACTCCACCCTGTACCAAACGACTTGAATCTAAATTAGATTGTTAATTTACCAATAAATAATATTAGATTCTAATATTATTTATTGGTAAATTAACAATTTTACCCACAACTGTCAACCAAACAGTTTGGGGATTTTACATGTTATTAATAGAGAAAATTATGCTCAAGATTTTCAAAACTACCCCCCCCCCCCTTCCCCAAACATATCATCGTTATCTTCCAATATCTGAAAACAACAAACATGAATACAACAACATCCATTTCAAAATATCTTTTAAATCTTACACAACATGTGTACTAACATTTAACATGTTACATTAAAGGTTTCAAAGATTAGGGTTTGGAGTCTTTTCAACAAAAATTGTAACACACCGTGTCAATCTAGAATTATGACCTCTTGTGAGAATAAAGAATAATCCAAACCTAATGTTTTCTCTCTTCCTATCTTTCAAATCACAGTCGATCTTTATTAACGATTTAATTCTAACCTCTAAATTTCCACCAAGTCTTGTCCCAAATCGCATGTTTCTGACAGCAAAAGGCACCTGACTCATCTGTTCAATGCCTCCAGTCAAGACAATATCACTCAAACCTAGCATGATGTCCTTGGATAGAATAACATAAATGATGAATTCAGTGACTCAAAGGAGCAAAAAAAAAAAAAAAATTTCAATGCAAAAACATCACCCAAAATTGACAATTTAGTGACAAATTCCAGGTGTTTGAAATTTCATTGTGATATTCTTGATGTCCTGATCAATATGAGCATGTTATGATAATATAGTCATAACAATATCAAAGCAAAACAGACAGAATTTTTATAGCATTAAGGGAAAGGAATTGCTTGTTTCAAGAAATCATTCCAAGGTCAAAAGCCGTGATTTCTACAACTTAATTATGATGGTGTTAAAGGAAAAGAAAGGGGTCCTAATAACTCAGTTGGTAGAATACTCGCTTTACAAGTAAAGGGACTGAGATTGATCTTGGATGGAGTCGAGTTTTTTCTTTTTCTCTGACACCCCAGTCCACCTAGCAGTAATTGGGCAGTTAGATCTTTAGATATGATGGAAAGTACTATGCGACAGACTAGCATCCCATCTAAATTGCTATTGTCAGTTTCACGCTACAGAAACCGGAATAAACTCCTGCTCGGAAGGACTATTTTTTTGAAAGGAAAAGAAGACTGTATAAAATAACCTCATGATGTTTAAAACCCTTTTCGGAAACTTAAATTTCACAAAGTTTTGGCCGAGCATTCTATTCAGGGCCTAGCCAGAAATGAAAAAAAAAAAAAAAGAACCAAAAGAAAGAAAATAAAAGCTCATTCTCAAGCCCTACATCAAAACTGCTTTAACATTTGAATTGATCACACCGATTTTTGTGCGTTGTAATGATGTTAGATTTAAAGAAAAAGCAATAGGGAAAAGGAAAACATATATAAGGGATAGATATCATAACAAAACCAAAAACTAGAGGTGCCTAAATGATCCATTAAAATGGAGAGAAAGATAAAGGGAGTAAACGTGACTCATATATAAGGGAACAATACAAATCAAACAATGTTTCGGCCTTTGGCCTTTTTCAAGTAAATATGAAATATATATATATAAATATATGTATTAGATATATGTTTACTTGAAAAAGGCCAAAGGCCGAAACGTTATTTGTTTTCTGTTGTTCCCTTATATATGAGTCACGTTTACTCCCTTTATCTTTCTCTCCATATCATAGCATGTGATCTCTGTGCCTACCACAGGAGGTCAAAAGAATCCAACTTTTATACTTTAATCACCTGAGCACCAGAGACGACAGCCTGGAAACCAGAACCACACAGCCTGTTGACACCCAATGCTGGAACTGCTTCTGGAATGCCACACATGAGACTGATGTGGCGAGGATTGTAGATACCATCAACTGATGACTGGAACAGAACAACATGATTTATTTTTAAAATCAACAAATTGAATTTGCAAAAAAAGGTAATAAGAAATGAATCGAACAGTTTCTTCTAAGGTGTCCAAATACTACTACTACTACTACTACTACTACTACTACTACTACTACTACTACTACTACTACTACACTACTAACTACTAAACACCTACAACTAAAACTAACTACACTACACATACTAACTACTACTACTACACTACCTACAACTACAACTACACTACTACTACAACACACAACTACTAATACTACTACTACTAAACTAACTACAACAACCTAACTAACTACAACTACAACTACTACAAACAAACTACAACAACTAATACTACTACTACTACAACTACTATATACAACTACTACTATACAACTACAACTACAACTAACTACAACTACTACACTACAACTACTACTACTCTACAACCAACTACTACTAACAACTCTAACACTAAACTACTATCTACCAACTACTACTACAACTAAACTAACATACAACCACTACTACTACAACTAACTACACCTACTACACTAATCTACCAACACTCTACAACTAACATACAATACCTACCAAACTAACTACTACAAACTACTACTACTACTACAACTAACATACAACTACCTAAACTACTACTACACTAACAACTACTACAATACAACCTACTATAACTAAACTAACTAACACTTACTACTACTACACAAACTACTATACAACTACTACACTACTACAACTACTACAATAAACACTACACTAAACTAACTACAACATACTACAACTACACTAAAACTACCTACACTACTACCTACTACACTACTACAACACTACAAACTACACTAACAACTACATAACAACACAACTACTACTACACTAACAACTACACTACAAACTACTAACACACTACACACACTAACAACTACATACAACTATACTACTAACAAAACTACACTAACTAACTACTACTACACACTAACTAAACTACAAACTACAACTATACTAACATACTACTACTAACTACAACTACTAACTACTAAACTACTACACAACTACTACTACTACACAACTACACTCACACAACACTACACTACAACAACTACAACAACAACACTACACAACTACCACCAACTACACTATCACACAACACTACTACACACTACAATACTACTAACTACTAACAACTACTAACACTAACTACTACATACAACACTAACAACTACTACACACACCATACTCAACACTACACTACACACTACACACTAAACAACTACTACTAAACTCACAACACTACCACTACTACACAACTACAAACTACACCAACTAACAAACTACTACAACTACTACTAAACTACTAACAACTACTAAACCTACAACTATACACAACCCACAACTACCAACTACAACAACCTACATACAACCTACCACACACCAACACCAACACTACAAACACTACACCTACTAAACTACACTACACTACAAACTACTACAACAACTACTACAACAAAACACTACACTAAAACACATACCTACAACTCTAACACACAACAACTACACACCAATACACTCACAACACTACAACCAAACTACTAACTAACAAACTACAACCAACATACACACCTACAACCCTAACTAAAACACACCAACTACTACACCACACTACAAACACTACTACACACCAACACCCTACAACACAACCTACCAACAACCACAACTACACTACCACACACACCCACACCCTACACCCAAACACAACAACTACACACACACCACATCCACACACACTACAACACACACTACAACACACAACACACCAACACACTACATACACCACAAACATACCAACACTCAACACACAACAACACACACTACAACTACACAATACAACAACATCAACAACCCCTACACACCCACCAAACTACTACACTACTACAACCACTACTACAAACCAACTACAAACAACTACCAAACACACTACTAACTACAAATACTACAACATACTACAAACACTACTAACAAACTACTCACAACACTACCCTAACACAACTAACAACAACACTAACAAAACTAACTACAACTCACTAACACTACAACCTAAACACACCTAACCTACATACTACATACACTCAACTAACTACACAACTACACAACAACTACTACTAACACTACAAAACCTAACTACTACACACATAAAACAAAACTACCCACACAACTAACAACCTACTAACTAAACACACACATACTACAACTACAACTACTACAACACACTACTAACAACTACACTCTACCACCACAACTACACCTACACAACTACAACTACTCACCAAACTACTACAACTACCAAACCAAACTACAACACACACTACAACACAACAACTAAACACACACTACCAACTACACACAACCACAAAACACACACTACACACTACCACACCACACACTACACTACAACAACTCAACACTACAACTACAACTACACTACAACACTAACACAACAACACCTACAACTCACACAACACAAAACACCACACACTAACCAACATACTACACTACAACCTAACAACTACACTACACACAACTACACAACAACAACACTACTAACTACTACACTACTACAACACACAACTACTACAACACTAACCACACTACTAACTACACACCACTACAACTACTAACTCACACTATAACTACACAACAACTCACAACAACTACTAAACAACTACACCAACCTACTACAACAAACACATATACACTAATACTCTACTAAACTACACTACAAAACCACACTCACACACACTAACACTACAACACACTAAAACAAACACTACTAACACTACCATACAACTACAACTACCACAATACACACCTACAAACTACCACAACTACAACTACACCACTACACATACCAACACTACTACATACACAACTACACAACACACTACTACAACTACACTAACACAACTAACACACTAACTACACACAACAACTCTAATACAAAACTAACTACTATCACTACAACCACAACTCTACAACTACTCTAACTACTACTCTACATACTCAACATAAACTACCACAAACTACACAACTACCTACTAACAAAACAACTACTATACTACTAACACTAACTAATACACACACTACTACTACTACAACTACTACAACTACTACTACTACTACTACTACTACACTATACTACTACTACTAACACTACTACTACTACTACTACTACTACTACTACTACTACTACTACTACTACTACTAACTACTACTACTACTACTACTACTACTACTACTACTACTACTACTACTACTACTTACTAACTACTACTACTACTACTACTACATACTACTACTACTACTACTACTACTACACTACTACTACTACTACTACTACTACTACTACTACTACTACTACTAAGAATAATAAAATAACAGTGATGATGATGATGATGATGATGATGATGATGATGATGATGATGATGAAATCAATAATTATACATTATTGAAGCTCTATCCAAGAAGCTTATAAGAATGGGTACCAATTGAGCCATTCGATAAACAAAAAATATTGGAAAATGTTGCATTTTGAATTATTTACTTCCATACACAACTGAGTAAATTGCTTTAAGCACTTACTTTGATGTACATTATTTGAACAAATGCAAAATACAAGTATCATTATTACTAAAATTTTGCGGACTTGCTGACCAACAAATATAATTTGACTTAGTTTTTTTTATTTAGATCAAAAGCATGAGCATTTGTTCAGAGTTGTATTTTGGAAAGCAACGTGCTAAGTTTAATTTACAGGTTTTGGTCACAACTTCAAAGGGACTGAATGAGCTTTGGCAGCTCAGAACTTGATATGCAACTTCAAAATGCATAATAATTTGAAATTGAATGTAAGCTTCAATTTAATTACGAAAACAGATAAAATGGATGTTTCGGGTTTTCCCTTTATCAACAAAACAGGATGAATGAAACACTAATGATGAATGAGATAAATTATCTCATTCGTCTGTAGTGTTTCATTCATCCTGTTTTGTTGATAAAGGGGAAACCCGAAACATCTATTTTATCTGTTTTCGTAATTAAATTGAAGCTTACATTCAATTTCACATTGTTATATATTTCTTCGAGCTTCCAGCAGCAACATTTATATTAACTTCAAAATGCAGCAATAATATTATCCCATAAATGCGTTAAAATATACATGCATCAGGGAATCAGCAATACCATGTCAATTTCTGTTTAATTCTTGGCAAGCGAGATTCTATTTAATTCTGACTTAAATCATATGTGATATACCGTCTCACAACGGTATTATGTCATGATGTCATGATGAAAATTGAAATTACAGTGGACATTGCACTATATAAATCTCAAGTAAGAATAAATCAAACATTGCTTTCCCAATTTTCATTACCATCAACTAAATGCTCACTCTACTTCTATACTTACAGAAATAACATTTCCAAAGACGACAGAATTTACATACTCTGGTTTGACGTTAGCAGACTCCAGGGCACCCTTCGATGAAATTACTCCCAGTTGTGTCCCAGATATACCCTTCAATTTTCCACCAAATGCTCCAAAAGCAGTTCTCTTTGCCCCAACAATAAATACTCCTGATACAGCTGTTGTCATCAAAATGGAAAACATGAAATAAAAATTTGTAAGTATTGACAACTTGAAATCAAATATCATGTAAATAATTAACCTTTAATTAAACAATCAGAAATTCATTAATGAATGATTGTTACATAATTTAAAACATATGATGCAAAAAAAAAAAGAAAATGATGCGATCCAAAATTTGAATGGGTAATAGATAATATCATACATGTTCAACAATTCATTGTTGTTTGACAATCAACTGGTGAATTGTTTTCATGTTGAGCTTCAGTAACCCTTTGAGCTTGTTCATTGTTACGTATCATTTCTAACAGCGAGTTTGTGGCATCACAAAAAACCTCTTGCTACTTTCATTCTAGAATCTTACGGCTCAACCCTTGATTCAATGTTGATTTGTTAATTGTCAACTTTGTTTTATTTGACCGGGATTATTTCCGAGATGCTCTGATTGTATTTTAGTAACTGCCATAATTGAACTCTACATATGGAGATGGCCCACTTTTTGTGACGAATTTTTCTTTATTTTTTATAGTATAGTGAACCCTATTTAAAAAAAAATCTAACTTGAGTGCCTATTCCCAAATTTTTTTCATTTTCTCATATTATTTGAAAGGGTAAGAAAAATATAAAAATAATATCTAACAAAAAACGAAGTGGCAATTCGGACTCGACTCTGAATAGTCCTCCGTGGTAGTCGAAACCTGATGATGGTAAATATACTTTTATTATTTTCATTTGCATCAGTTTTTATGGAATTGTCAATAATCAAAATAAAAATTACAATAAATTGAAATGTACAAAAAAACAACGACAAAAAAAATAATAAAAAAATGTGCTGCCACGAAAGACTAGGATATTCAGACTTGAGTCTGAAAAAGTTTTTGATTGCACATGCGCATTGAAGTTTGAGTTCGAATAGTCAGGGTAGACTATTCAGTTATTCAGACTCGAGTCCGAATAGCCACAGCTAACAAAAATTATAACAAGAACTGAGTAAAATAAATAAGACAAGAATTCAATGAACGAATTTACTCACATATCCTGGCTAGTTACATAAACAGTCAAATCACAAAACTTGGTCTTAAAGTAGTGACCCAAAATAATACCAAGACTAAGATTGTGATTCAGTGATTTATATTTATATTATAATTATAATATATTATAATAATTATAATACAGTATAATAAAAATAATTAGTAGGCTGTGCTTCCTTAATGAACTTGGTTCAATGTTCTCAGACCATGTCTGCTTAAATTAAACTTTTTATTCTTTAATAAAATATCAGTGATAACTTGTAAGAGTTCAATTTTAATGGACAAAACCAGTCAGATTAAAATTAAAAAAAAAAGAAAGTATCTAATAAAGTTTGTCTTTACTTGAAATTTTAATCGAAGTTAAATTGTTTTACTCTTACTTGGGAGCCCCCCCCCCCCCCCCTTCTTTCTCTCTCACACACGCGCAGAGAGAGAGAGAGAGAAAAAAAGAAAGAAAGAAAGAAAGAGAGAGAGAGAGAGAGAGAGAGAGAGAGAGAGAGAGAGAGAGAGAGAGAGAGAGAGAGAGAGAGAGAGAGAGAGAGAGAGAGAGAGAGAGAGAAACTCCTTTTTGATTTCAGTTTCAGTTCACAAGAAATTGAAGTTGAAGAGACCTCTACAAGATATCGAGCCATCAGCAGTATCGAAAAATATAATCACCTTTGCTCAAGGCCATGGTAATAAATATGTTTGTAGTGAAAGAAAAATGAAAAGAACTTAATATATGCTAGAACTCCTTCAGTAGATGACACTGACAGTCAACTCGGTCAAAAAGTCAAAAGAACTGTGAACACCGCTGCCTAGTAAACACAACCTGAGGGTCAAAGTTCATAAATCGCCGGTTATTTCATCAAGAGTTATTGTTCTTGAAATTGAAGTGAATAATAATAGAAAAAAAGTGTGTTAGTTATTCTCCTCCTAAATTATACCTATACAAATCCTTGTGCTTATTTGAGTCAATCAAAAAAAAATGATACGGCGCACAACTCTACTGAAAGATTTGAAAATTAGAAATGTATTTTTTACAGATAGATAAACAGATAACTTGATTTCCTTTTATTTAAAGTCAGTTTGAAAGTTCGTTGAGTCAAACATAAACGCATAAAATACGTACCGACGACACTCTCAAAAACAACCAATCTGGACACTGTAAAAAGTTGTCAGTTTGGCGTTTTTACGCAAATCGTTGCATTCGGAATAATGTATTCACTTAATTACTTTACGGAATGCAGATCTACACTAAGTTTTCGACAGTTTTCATCTATTTATGACATCAAGTATTATTTTGCCCCTATGATGCTTTCAGTGTGATGGTTTCGGGTAGATAATACCCAGGTTCAATTTCTTTGGTAATAAATTAAATAATAATAATAATAATAATAATAATAATAATAATAATAATAATAATAATAATAATAATAATAATAATAATAATAATAATAATAATAATAATAATAAAAATAATAATAATAATAATAATAATCGTATTCTAAAAAAATCGAAATTTAAAACCAGAAAATAGAAGTTGCATTGAAGGTAAAATACAAAGGTTTTAGAAAGACCTTATTAAATGTTATGAACAGTCAGGTGGCTCCATAGCGCAGTGGATAAGCTGTCAGACTCTAACCTTGAAAGTACTGGGTTCAATCCTAGGACTTCATATACAGGACAGATCGCCACCATCTTACTAAATCCTACGGGGCCGTTCGTTTTTTTTTTCCCCTATATAACAGTACCCCTGTCGTCAGGCTTTAATGATATGCAGATGTCGGTGACAATCAAAGGCATTCCTTTCTTGCCTTTCCCCCAACCGTTTCCCCATCGGGTGGGGAAGTGATGTCACTTTTACGTCATCAAAGAAATTCCTTAACTGACCGGCTCACCAGTAAGACGACCGTTCTCCCGACAATGCTGTCTTTAAAGTAATGGATGCAGTTAAAATACTGCTATTTACTACGAAGGTAGTATTTCCCACACAAAAACGGTCAAATTTCACACATATCTACAAGTTGCAGCATGAAACGGAAAGGCAACTAGTAGAATACTGCTATTTTACTAGGATGAAGTGTCAAGACGTTAAGTCAGATTTATTGTGTGAGTAATGCTGCCAGATGGCCACGTGTATGATCAAAATTTACGCACAGAGAATCGCGTATATATTATTAATAATTAAAATTTTCTTTTTAAAAAAATAAAATAAGTCTTTTCCTACGTAAGTCGATAAAAAATAAAAATCGATGTCCTTTAAGGAGGGCAGAGTGTTTGGCTTCGAGGAACTCTGGCCATCTGGCATCCCTGTTTGTGAGAACAGAAGTATAAAACAATCTGCATTTAATTGTTTGCCTCTTTAGTTTGAAAACTTTCAAAGCAAGCGGTTGTGTGTCATTCGTTTTTAAATGGAATTATTATAATTGCTATATTTCAGTGGATTACACGATGTGCAACTGCTTATGGTAATCATTATCACATTAACATGCTCTGATTCCTAATATTAACATTGACATGCTCTTGAAGTAAGTTATTACAAGATCAGAGAAAAATATACGCTTGTTTAGAATGTCAATTTCCCTTTTCAATAGGCATATAATCTGATTGACTTCTCTTGCATTTTTCTGTAATTGTCAGTTGTATGTGATAATTGACTTCTTTAATTTGGGGAGTTTTATCATAATTGGTAAACTATCATACTATCATAAAAAAGTGAATTATGGATTACGATAACTAACGAAATTGGTGAGAGTGAGTCTAAGACTCTAAGACAAATTGAAAACTGAAAATGGTATGAACCTTACAACCCAGAGTTGAAGGATGAGAGATACCCACTGGCAGTGACTGGTAATTGAAACTTTACAACTAAGAGTAAGTGTTTAGAAATGGCATCATCATGAAGCAAACTTTTTGATCAAAGAAAAATGTTTAAAAAGCAACGAAAGATCAAAGTCAATATCCCTTTTCAATAAATAAATAATCTGCTTGACTTCTCTTGTATTTTTCTTGTATGATATGTGATAGTTGGTTTCTTTAATTAGTGAAGTTTTATCGATAACATGATAAATACCTGAAATATATAACAATATAATCCATTTATTTTATTATTTAGGATAGCAATATCAATATCAGATAACTATAACTGTAACTTTTAGAAATTAGATTCCAACTTACAGAGATGCATACCACAAAACCGAAGCAAAATATTACTTTAACTTCCCTGACTCAGAACTAATAATCATAATAGTGAGAACGATTCAATTGACTTTTATTCATTATTTGTGATGGATTACGGATTGCACTAACTACAGAAATGGTGAGTCTTGACAAAATTAAATCGGAAACTTTTGTAATACATGAACCTTGTAACACACACACTTATGCACACACACAAACACCTCCAACCCCCCCCCCCCCCCCCTTACACACAATCATTCTCAATACGAATTGAACTACAGACTACAGTGAGGTTGAAGCCTACACTGCTACCCCCCCCCCTCTCTTCTCTCTCTCTCTCTCTCTCTCTCTCTCTCTCTCTCTCTCTCAGTCACATTCACGAAATGACACAATCATGAATTAGGCAATGACCGATCAGAATGCAGCGTGCACTATTAAATTAGCTTTGTTTATCTTGCCCCCCCCCCCGCCCTCACCCACACCTCTTTTCTCCTCTTGTTTTGAATTTACGGATGCCTGGGTTTTAATTGACTTAACATGAATAATTAATGGTAGATAGATAGATAGATAGATAGATAGATAGATAGATAGATAGATAGATACATGGATAGATGAATAGATGGATAGATAGACAGGAAGGCGGATGAATAAGACTAAGGAGGACGAGGGGGAGGCGGGGAGGGAGTATAAGGAGGAGGTAGAGGTGGAGGATGAGTGGATGGATGGATGGATAGAAAGGTGGAAGTTTAAGATAACGAAAAACAAACAAACACACACACACACACACAAAAAGAAGAAATAGAGAAATATAGATTGATAGGTGGATATAGACAGACAGATAGATGGATAGATAGATAGATAGATAGATGGATAGATGGATGAATGGATGGATGAATGGATGGATAGATAGACATAGACACACACATTGATAGATGGATAGATAAATACAACCAAAGATTACATATTCCACTGTTATACACTTGTCCCGATAGTTGTCCGGCCTCGTAGACCGGCCCCGTAGAACGGAAAATTTCGTGGGCGACTCGTCCCGCTCTATAGATGTCACTGGTTCAATCCCATTGTGGACATTTAAAAAAAAAGTTTACTTTATTGAGAACAACATCATTTTTGTTGTTATAGTTACTGGACATATATTTAAAACCTTAAATTAATCTATTATTATTATTATTATTATTATTATTATTATTATTATTATTATTATTATTATTATTATTATTATTATTATTATTATTATTATTATTATTATTATTATTATTTATTATTTTATTTTATTATTGTTATTATTATTATTATTATTATTATTATTATTATTATTATTATTATTATTATTATTATTATTATTATTATTATTATATTTTTTAAAAAACAACATCGGTACCATTCAATGTGTTATCGTCGTGCATTTATATGTAAACGTCGATTGTTATCATTTTATAATATTTTATCATTATCATCAGTTTATTCGTTTACTGCGTCTTTGTCATTTTATTGGGGTTTTTTTTTCTTCTTCTTTTGTTGTTGTTGTTGTTGTTGTTGTTTTTTCCAAAACTTCCTGCCCCATCATTGTTTATGTCTATTTACCTTATCTACGCCATTCACACTACACATCTCTCATTCGTCCTTAGTGTCTCATTCGTCGTGTTTTGTTGATAAAGAGGAAATCAGAACCGCCCACAGTATGTCTTCGTCTATTAAATTGAGGCTTACAATTCAACACTTATCGTTATTTTTTCCTTCGAGCTTCAAGCAGCAACATTTTCATTAATCAACCAGCACCGCCAACGGAGGTGCATAAAAACGCCACCAAACATGATCACCAGAGTACTGTAATGTAAGGAAAGTTCTCAATCCCAGGATCGTCTTTCAACTCTGCTCACGTCTGCTACTTCAGGTTTATTTTAGCAGTTGATTTTCTTACCACAACCCGTTTTCACACACGGACAACTGTATGTTGCTGTGTCACGGGTCAGAGGCTTTAGTGGCTTACACTTAATGTTAGGCCACACAGAAAAATCAACAGAGGATGTACCAAGTTACACAGACAACGTTGTTTACCAATCTGCCCTCATTAAATGATGGTGGGTACAATATCGAATGAAAATAGTTCTTTCCCCGCAAAATTGCGGGCTTCTTACATATGAATGAAAATGTGATACTAAGCTGCTAAAAGTTATGGTCTGTAACACGCAATGAACAAAAGGCATACAATAGCTTCGGAAAAAAACCAAACAAGGAACGTTTCGAGCTCAAAACTTTTCTTCAACCAATAATAAAATAATAAAATCATTAATACACCATTAAACACCCAGACAGACGGCAGAAACGTATCTGACTGACATGTCTTGCGCTCCACGATCTCGACAATTCAAGTTTGAAACGTTCATGATTGGCATTTCGTTCTTCTCTTTTTTTTTTTTTTAGCTGCTCTATTTATTTTTTGTACATTACTAAATGAAGGAATAATCATTTGCATCACATCTTGCAGGTAGAGTGAGTATGAAGATCTGTCGAGTCTATCTGCTCTTGCAAGCTCCCAAGACTAATTCAAACAGACGTACGGTAAAGACTAGTTATATCGACGCATTTGGTACTTAAAAAAAAACAAAAAACATTGCCACCCGGAAGTATAACGGACCAACACACAAAACTATGAGTAACCTTGAACGTTTATAGTCTGGTTAATTAAATTGAGCTTTTATATAGCGCAATATCCACTTAACGTGCTCAAAGCGCTTTACAAAGGGTCCCTGGTCAACAGCAACATTTAACATGTAGGACGAGACATGACGCCTGTTAGGCGATATTACAATTTTTCGGACAAAGACAATGCTGTTAACGGCCAGGTACTCATTTTACACCTGAGTACGGTGAGAGAATGTGAGTAAAGAGTCTTTTCCAAGGACTCAACTATGCGTCGAGCGAGGCTCGAACCCCGGACCTTCCGATCCGAAAGCGAGTGTCATACCACTAGACCACATAGCCGCGGTTAATGCAGTTTAGTGAGAATTACTCATTACGCGGATGGCAAAAAGCAATAACAAACACATGAGTGACGTCAACTTCATACCATCTATAAGTCTCAAGAAGGGCTTGATGAGGAATACCTTCCTCCTTGCCAAATACAAGGCCAACGCCAACAATGGCTTATTATAAAGACGTCTAGATGAAATTCGATCACCCAGCTCCAACATGCTGGAGCGTATATTATGTGCGTTACCCTCTCCTTACCAGCTATTTTCACAATTTTAGCCTAAACTTCGTACTCACCCAACACACACACAAAAAAAAGGTTTTTCAGACAGATTAGCAACGAGCACTACATTCTATATTATGTTCAGAAAAATAAGCTCTGCAACACAGTGTCGAGATTTTATGGCTATGACTATAACAAAATGAAATCAGAATAAGAAAAGTGTTGGCTGTATCGTAACGAATGTGACGATTTTCCTATGAGTGGTAAGGAGAGAGTTAAAGCTTGACATTTCCCTAAAAAGGCGACGATCGGCAAAAGAAAGTGAAAAGAGGTTTTAAACAACAACAAAAAACGGTACTTAAAAAAAAACCTTGAGCTTTTATATAGCGCAATATCCGCTAAACGTGCTCAAAGCGCTTTATAAGGCGTTCCTGATCAACAGCAACACGTAACATTTAGAACGGACATGATGCCTGTTAGGCGATATTACAACTTTTTGGGGGGCAAAGACAACGCTATTAACGGCCAGGTATTAGTTTTACACCTAAGTACGGTGAGAGAATATGAGTAAAGAGCCTTCTCCAAGGACTCAACTATGCGCCGAGCGCGAGGCTCGAACCCAGGACCTTCCGATCCGAAAAAGAGTGTCATACCACTAGACCACATAGCTCATAACATTGCCATCCTGAAGTATAACGGACCAACACACTTAACTATGTGTAACCATGATCATTTATAGTCAGGTTAATAAGTTTTGGTGAGAATTACTCATAAACACGGATGGCAAACTACAATAACAAAGACCTTAGTGACGGAGGATTGATTATACTGGTGAATAACCCGAAATATTTGTGGAGAAATAAAGGCTATTACGAGTAGGTCCTCACCTAGCTTAATTAATATAATATACTACTATAATGTGGAACTTAACATAGATCGAGACGAATCTTTTGAGCCATCAACG
>NC_088367.1:39289261-39291761 GCF_034508935.2 Berghia stephanieae | reverse complement strand
AATAATATAATAATAATAATAATAATAATAATAATAATAATAATAATAAACAAATGAAGAGCCATGGAAACGTGCCGGACAGGTAAGAGTCGAGCATCAGACCCGACGGTGTAAGTGGGACTGGATTGGGCACACCATGAGGCAGACGCCAGTCTCCAGCACCACATGCCAGGCACTCCTGTGGAAGAGGAGAAGGCACATAGAAGCGCGCAACACAGAAGCTGAATCAAAGGGGAAAGGGAAAACATGGATGGAAGTGGACATGACAGTCCGAAATCGACATGTCCTTACAGAGAGAACGTCCACATAGCATTGTGCATGCGTCTCTCTTATTAACTGAGGAAATCTATCGTTTGGGTAATGAGATATCACTATATTATTTGAGAAATTACTTTTCAAAATGTTATAATATACATACTTTTATAAAATAAAAACATAACCAATAAATTTCACAGTGATGTATTGCAAATAATGAAAAGTAATAAGAAATGCAACCAAGATTAAGATTACCCGTCGTGGAAATCACTGACTTCACGGTTCGGTAACTCAGACTAAAAGATAGCTGAGAAACGATTTAACACGTGCATCACTGTGAACTTTTCATCAAAATAAGTTTATTTGTTATGTTTGTTTTTAAGGGTTTTACGGCGCTTGCAACACATTTAGGTTATACTAGGGCCAGTAAAAAGGAAGAAAATGGGATAGTAAAAAGTCTAGAATTATAATTAAAGCACCCAAGAGAAAGTAAGACAAAGGGGAACTGGGAACAAATTATAGGGATTAGATGTAGATTCCAAGACCATACCATCAATGTACTTAGTTTGAGATCACCTACAAGTCTCATCCGGACACAAGCACAAAATCCAACAAAGAGGAATACGCTCAAATGCTTACATTATAAATTCAAAATAACAAATATAATAATACATAACAGAGAGATGATTTACAAGGGGAAAAAAATATCATCCCCAAAACAATAACTATGCATTTGACTGTTTCTCTCCCAGCCAGGACTCCGGCCAGTGCCATGACAAAACCAAGTAATCTCATTCCAAGACAAAGACAGAAAGCATATTGGAAAACAGATATAAGGGGATAGAAGACACGGTATGTCACTCCCTGCCCATTTGGGAGGTCAGGCACCCCACCCAGAAAATAAGTTTATTGGTTATATTTTTATTTTGTAAAAGTATGTATATAGATAGTTCGAAGATGACGTCACTCAGGCCTTTGTTATTGTTTTTGCCATCCGCGTTTGTGAGTTGTTCTCACTAAACTGTATTAACCAGACTATAAAAGTTCATGGCTACACAGACTTTGTGTGTTGGTCCGTTATACTTCCGGATGGCAATATTGTGAACTCCTTGGCCTAGCGCATTCTATCTATATTAACATTTAAAAAGCGATTTCTCAAATAAACTTAGTGATATCTCACTAACCAAACGATATATTATTTCCTCAGTTGATAAGAGAGACGCATGCGCAATGCTATGTTGAGGTTCTGTCTTTAAGGGCATGTCCGACATCGTATCCGGTGTAGGAGTGTCGTTGATTGCCTGTGCTTCTATTGAAGTGAAAGGCCTAAGTAAGTAAGAAAAATTATGGCTTTGCATGTTTTATATAATACAATTTTTCTTTGATACGAGTTAGCATTTAGGTATCACAGCACCTCAAAACTTGGGCCCTTTTAACTTTGTAATATTGGTACGTCCGTTAAAGTTCAAGGTCAATGTCTTTATCTGCCCATCACTGCAGATTTTATACAATTATGTAATGACTTTCTCCATCATTGTGTTATTGAGTTGAGAGATAAATGTTTAATAGTTGACCAAGATAGGACCCACTGGTTACACTTGAAAGAGTTTAAAAAAAAAAAAAGGGTTTATAATTGATTATTCCTTTAAGTGAATAAAAATGTTTCGACTTGGGTTTTTATCAAGTAATCAACGTTGTCAGTTTGATTCTTTTGCGTATTATGCAAAATTCTGTAGACTTTCATATGGAAAATTAACGTCCTGATTACAATAATAAATACATTAATATGTAAAAATAAAATTTGTATATACAGATTGGGCTTGGAATAAAAAAAAAATTAAAAAAAAAAGATTTTTGTCGGAAAGAGCGATTACAAGTTTCCAGCTCAGTCAGTCTACTACTAGAGTGCAAGCAGTTGACGTCACAAACACACATCTGAGTGTTGATTGCATACGTACGCACACACACACACACACACACACACACACACACACACACACATATATATATATATATATATATATATATATATATATATAACAATCATTTTACCAGCCAGAATTGGTTGTTACGTATTATTTCTATACACTTCAGCGGACAAATAGCAAAATATCTTTTCCCTTTGGACCTGAAAAGTTTTATTTCATTATTGTTCGATTAAGACGAGCTTCAGATTGTCCAAACGTCTGAAATACGGGACATGTTGGAAATCTCAGGTTTCAGTTGTTTTTATAAAGTGACGTCA
>NC_088367.1:39281761-39284261 GCF_034508935.2 Berghia stephanieae | reverse complement strand
GCCAGATGTAGATAACGTTGTTTGTCTTCCGTTCGTGATAGGGTTGGCGCTTGGCGTGGGGCGAGGTCCTTCCGTCACTTTTGTTGTGCTGGTTGTTACGGAAACGCTACAAGTGCTGCAGCATTGAGACTCGTATCCGGTACATGACGTTAACCTTGCGCATGACGTAGGGTATAGATCGCCATACTCACAACCTGTAGAAAAAGATGTAGATTTTATTTGTGACTTACCATCTTAAAACGTTAACGAAAAGGTGAATATGGAAAGGTTTCGGATGGGAACAGTACAGTGTCTGTACTAGTCCCACCCGAAAAAAATAAATAAATCCGCCCTTCCGCCACGGCATCATAAGATACTGTCGCCTAGGCATTTGATGAAGGAATATAGCAGATAAGCTATCAAACAGGATGTCTGATGTCAACAGGCATCACCTGTGTAGTCCAAGTGAGCAGATTGGGGTTAATAATCTTGCTCAAGAAAAAACAAAACAAAACAAAAACGAAAATGCCTGAAGCGGGGTCGAACCCGGGACCTTCCGGATCACAGTGCAATGCCTTAACCCCTCGGCCACTTCACCGCCCCCCCCCCCCCCACCCAAAACTTTTCCGTTTTCACCTTTTCGTTACTATTTTCAGGATCCCAGGCTTCAGACAACCCTCACGGCCATCTCAAAACACTAACATTACGGGGTAAACCAGATGTTTAAAAAAAAGGAGTTTGAAACGTGAAAATTTATTTTTGTCAATTTGAGAGATTATCTGTATTCTGCTCGATAAAACATCAACGCTTAATTAGAGTCACATTAAAAAAACCCAATTTATTCATTTTTTAAAAACATCTAAACCACTCCTACTGAGGTGCATATATATAAGCAGGTCTAATAACCGAACGCAATTATGGGCTTGATTTAACATTGTTGTAAAGGACAATGTTTTCCGTGCAGTCGAGATTTTTTCTATAGGGAATGAGATTAGCGGAAGAGTAGCGTCCCTTGATTGGACGTCACCCATAGTCTGTGACGTCACCGGCGAAAAAGTTATTAGAGAGAGAACGTCATGTTGGTTGTGTGCATGCGTCTCTCGTCCTCGGAGGAGGACGTTCCGCCGGTGACGTCACAGACTATGGGTGACGTGCAATCAAGGGACGTTACTCTTCCGCTAATCTCATTCCCCATTATCCCTGTCCACAAATAAACGGTGGTTGGGTAACTGGTTCTGTTGGATCTCGCGGAAAGTACTTTGCTGGTAAAAATGTTCTCTCCCATGAAAAAAAAATGTAATAGCACCATACAGGTGTCTATCTCATCTTGAATGTTAAGTGGTAGCTGTTGACTCGAGGCCCCTTACAAAGCGCTTTGGGCTAATTTAGTGAACACTGCGCTATATAAAATAGCTCAAATTAAAAAAAATAAAAAGTGAATTTACATGCAAAGAAACACAGAGATTGACTGCTTTACCTTGAACGTCTGCCTCGATCGCTTTACAAGATTTGCAGCAAAATTTTCTGACGTTCGCCTGATAACAGAACCTTGGAGCGGACGCTACTGCCTGGTTACATGGCATTTGGTTGATGAGCACTGTGGGATTGTCTTCACATGCGTCTGGTGAGGTAATATAATATAGTTAACTTTAGTGACTCAAACAATAATAATAATAATAATAATAATAATAATAATAATAATAATAATAATAATAATAATAATAATAATAATAATAATGGCTGCGCAGTCTCTATGGACGCTTGCCGTGAATCTGTGCGTCACTTCGAGTTTGTCAGTCTGTTTCTATTATCCAGTTAGTAATCTGCCTCCTTAAATCTCTGTCTAGTGAAAGTGTTCTTAGCTTTACTCAAACAATACTGGAAAGGAAAGTTTAAAAAAAGAGAAGATAAAAATCAATATTTCAACCCTCAGACACAGCATGCAAATAATTATGTTGATATTATACTTCAAAAAGCTCTTGCGACCACTGTCACTCATTCAGTCATTGGTTATGCTCAACATCGCTTGAATTCGTTATAAGACGATATGAACTCGCCGAGCCACAGTTTATCATCTACTATTCATTTATTTATTGATCTTAAAGACTTTGACAATTTGGAATAATCTAAAGATTGAGACAAAAAATTCTTCTAATTCAATTAATAATTTTAAGAACGCCATTGATAAAGATCTTTTTACCATTATATTTGATTTTGACAAATAATGCAAAATGCCATTTGATATTATTGTCTTTTTTATAACAGTTATTTAAAACTCTCGAATGTACAAGTCGGACATGTAAAGGATGTAAAGAGAGTAAATTATACTGTGAATATTTAATATAACACTTATTTATGTATTAGAAATTTAATTCTCAATATTATAAATCAATTATATAATTGATAAATTGTATCTATGGATAAAACTTACACAGAGCATTTCAAGGTTTTTAGAACGTAAACGATACGATATTTATCTTTATTAGGATAAAACCCCAAACCTGGATTTATGACGGTGGTC
>NC_088367.1:39244261-39276761 GCF_034508935.2 Berghia stephanieae | reverse complement strand
GTCCCGTCCTACATGTTAAATGTTGACCAGGGGCCCCTTGTAAAGCGCTTTGAGCACATTTAGTAGATATTGCACTATATAACGCTCAATTTAAAAAAAATAAATTTCAATGATGATGATATGGTGGTGGTGGTTGCAGTAGTAGTAGTGGTAGTGATGATAATGTGGTGGTGGTTGTAGTTGTAGTAGTAGTGATAGTGATGATGATGTGGTGGTGGTTGTAATAGTAGTGGTAGTGATGATGATGTGGTTGTGGTGGTTGTAGTAGTAGTTGTAATGGAGATGATATGGTGGTAGTGGTGGTTGCAGTAGTAGTGGTAGTGATGACGATGTGGTTGTGGTGGTTGTAGTAGTAGTGGTAATGGTAATGATATGGTGGTAGTGGTGGTTGTAGTAGTAGTGGTAATGGTAATGATATGGTGGTGGTTGTAGTAGTAGTGGTCGTGATGACGATGTGGTTGTGGTGGTTGTAGTAGTAGTGGCAGTGATGCTATTGTGGTGGTGATTGTAGTAGTTGAGGTAGTGATGTGGTGGTGGTTGTAGTAGTAGTGGTGGTGGTGGTTGTGGTAGTAGTGGTAATGATGATGATATGGTGGTGGTGGTTGCAGTAGTAGTGGTAGTGATGACGATGTGGTTGTGGTGATTGTAGTAGTGGTAGTGATGATGATGTGCTGGTGGTGGTGTAGTAGTAGTGGTAGTGATAATGATGTGGGGCTGGTGGTTGTAGTATAGTGTTAGTGATGATATTGTGGTGGTGGTTGTAGTAGTAGATGATGTGGTGGTTGGAAAACACATTACAGGTTATTATAATACATGATTACACACATTCTCTAACTTCATTTTTGACAGCTTCGTTGTGCCATAAATATACGCAACAGTTCTGAAACATTTTATTGTGGATTTTGATATTGTTTGTTGTTTTTCTTGTGTCGTTATGTTGACATAGATACCGAATGAATGGTAATTACTACATTCTCAGCCAACAACAAAATGGCGCTGAATGCTTTCATTGGTGGACACTTTTTAGGCTTCGTACGTATTCTCATTCGTTTAATTCTATGGTTGAGACCGAGTTTACAATATTGATGATTCCTTTAGGTAGCGAAATGTTTGTTGGATGGATTTAATTTTCTTCCCTCAAAAATGCCTCGACAGAGGCCTTCTTCTTCTTCTTCTTCTTCTTCTTCTTCTTCTTCTTCTTCTTCTTCTTCTTCTTCTTCTTCTTCTTCTTCTTCTTCTTCTTCTTCTTCTTCTTCCTCCTCCTCCTCCTCCTCCTCTCCTTCCTCCTCCTCCTACCCCGTCTCCCCCTCCTCATCCTCCCCCTTCTCCTCATCCTCCCCCTTCTCCTCATCCTCCCCTTCTCCTCCTCCTCCTCCTCCTCCTCCTCCTCCTCCTCCTCCTCCTCCTCCTCTTTATCTTCTCCCTCACACTGGTATTAAGTCCGTAGGACTGTATATTACTGTCTAATGACATTAAAAAAAACAAAAAACAAAACCAAAACAATAACAACTCAAAATTATTCAAATACAATCTGCTTCTAATTCTTTTCCCCACAATTCCCTCTTTCCCTCTGCCCCTCACCTTTCTATTGCCGCACGTGGTACCTCTGGCTGCTGTCTGTTCGTAACAAGTCCCTGTGGTGGAGGGGTCGTAACAGAACATGGAGGTACAGATGTCTAGTGACGATCCAAACTCGGTACCCTGAGTGGGACAGAGAGTTTTAAATAAAAAAAAAAAACATTATAGAAGGAATGAAGTTGACGTCACTCAACTCTTTGCTATTGTTTTCAATCGAAGTCTACCTCCAGTCCCAGGCTTGAGATCTTTTGCCAAGCAAGATGAAGGTCAGTTAAATAAAGTTTAAAAAATAAAATAAAATTCCTTTTATTCATCCTATAGGGGAATGTTTTCAATCGAGTCTATTCCAAGGGAAAACTGGAATAACCCAGGCGTCAGCCGCAGTGCAGCGCCGCAAATTGAGGTAGGGCGATAGCTCAAATGGTAGAGCACTCGTCGCTTCACACGCAAAGGGACAGAGAAAGATCCCGGGTGCAATCGAGGCTTTTTTTTCTGCCCCCTCTCCATCTGTCCATATTAGCAGTGAATGGGTAGCTGAGTCTGTTAGATTTGTCGGAAAGTACTTTGCGATAGACTAGCGTCCTGTCCAAAGAATAGCAAGCAATTGTTATTGTCCGTTTCACGTTATAGAAACCGGGATAAACTCCGCTTCATGGGCCGAATGGCTCTGAAGAGATTTTTTTTCTTCTTCACATATAAAGATGAACCTTCGACATGTCAAACAGTCTTACACTGCGGCTATGCGGTCTGATACTCGATTCTGGACCGGAAGGTCCAGGGTTAAAGCCCCACTCCGAGCGGCGCATCGTTGAATAATTGGAAACGGCTCTTTACTCAAATTCTCTCACCTTACGTTTGGGCAGAATGATTACCTGATCGTCGGCAGCATTAAGATAAGATAAGAGATAAGATAAGATATACTTTATTCATCCCCCCCCCCAAAAAAAAAAAAAATTAAAAAAAATGGAAATTCGTTTACATTGGTCCCGTCTGAAAATTTGTAATTGTTTCGCTAACATTCGTCATGTCTCGTCCCACATGTTAAGTGTTATTATATACTGGGGGCCTCTTGTAAAGCGCTTTGAGCACGTTTAGTGGATTTTGTTCTAGATAAATGCTGAAGTTAAGTATCAGGTCTAAGACATTTTGACAAGATCATCAAAATCTGAAATATTTTGATAGAGGAAAGGCTTTTCAATCCAACATTTGACCCAGGAGCACGAAAATATGTGCAGATGGAAACTTGGGAACGGTCATGCCTGCCGGGCGGGTGGTTGGATGGGAGCATCACCCTTGAATCATATACCTATGATGTTCGCATGGGTGTACGATCCGATAGTGATGTCGTTTCTTCTTCTCTTTACTAGCCTATCCTGCTTCTTTTGTTTGTGATTGTATTTTTGACAGGGGATATTTTTTTTCCTGTAAATCCTCTGCCTGTTTGTTCTTGGTTATTTATAATTTAGCTTATGATATCTTTAGGTTATGCTTTTGATTGACATTTGTACTATTTTTGTTAGATTGCTTGTTTTTTTGTTTCAGCGGTCTCTCATATAACCTCAATTGTGTTGGAAGAGACCTAAAGCAACAAACAAACAAAAAAAAAATCATGCCTGCCGGAAATGTCAGGCAACTCCAGAGACCAGTGATCACATCGTTCTCCACTGTCCAGTAACTAAACTTGAAGGTGGCTATGACACACAGTTCTTAGGGCGGAGGGAAATTCCGAATGGGGTTGACGAACTGAATTTGGAGGTGTAGCCATACGCTACTACTACTACTACTACTACTACTACTACTACTACTACTACTACTACTACTACTACTACTACTACAACTACTACTACTACTACTACTACTACTACTACTACTACTACTACTACTACTACTACTACTACTACTACTACTACTACTACTACTACTACTACTACTACTACTACTACTACTACTACTACTGCTACCTAGGAAAATAAAAATAACAACAATCAGTAAATCATTTTACCCGGCAAAGTCTTGACTTCGGTCCGTAGATCATTCGACACTGGTCTTCTGGAGAATACATCTGACCAGGGAGTTGTCCCGAAACGTCGACAACGCTTGCACTTATAGGTAGTGCGAAGGTCAGACACGTACGCCCTCGTCTGAAAAGGGGACAAATATATATATATATGTCAATACTGGTCCATGACCCTAATTTTCAGTTTACTTATTTCCAAGAACTATTTTTTTGGGGTTCCAATCCGAGACTTTCTAATTTAACAGATATAATACCGCCCCCTCCCACCCCCAACTAATCAAGTTTTATGTTAAAAAAATTCAAAAACTTCACCAAAATCAACAATTTATCTAAAATTAGCATCGCAATACAAGGCGACGTCCATCAATAGAAAGTGAAAACATGAGCTGTTTGTAGAAGTATGTAAGAAAACAAATGACCCCACTAGTTGTATTATTGAATATAACTGTCCTAGTCCCAGAGTGGTAATAATGAATAGTATACAAAAATGTTGCATAACTATTTCAGTAGCATGTTGTATAGGCAGCTTCTTAGGATTACGGGACGTCAATGAGCGGTGATGATCTTTATTGGCGACCAACATTTATTTAGACTAGAAAATAAGAAACAATCACTCTGAAACCAGAAGATCAATAACACAAGGTATCCAGTCCTCCGGAAGAGTGGTTTTACACTTCCAATGAAATGAGAACCAGTTTTTATGACATCATAATTCCTTATCTTCCCTATTAAAACTCATAAATAATAATGTGAAAGTGAATGTAAGCTTCCATTTAATTACAAAAACAGATCAAATCAGATCAAATTTTATCAACAAAACAGGATGAATGAAACACTACAGATGAATGAGACAATGTTAACAACGCCACTACCACATTATCTCATTCATCTGTAGTGTTTCATTCATCCTGTTTTGTCGATAAAGGGGAATCCCGAAACGTTCATTTGATCTGTTATTGTAATTAAATCGAAGCTTGCATTCAATTTCACATTATTATTTATTTCTTCGAGCTTCGAGCAGCAACATTTACATTAACTATTAAAACTCACGACGTGAAAAGCTGTTTGTTAATGAAGCTGGTAAAATAAGTGACACTACAATACGAAAACTTCCAAGGGTTGAGCTTGTTAAGTGACGTTTCCCTGGAGCTCCCCCCGGCCATGATGTATCTGTCTGACGACTTGCAAGTGTTGTCATCTCCATCGTGTTGGGCCGACAAGCTGGAAAATCAGCAAGAAAACGTGTTTTGTCTTTAGCCGTTATAAAAAAAAAACCCAAACAAACCCGTAAAAAGGTATAAACAGAATCTTAGGATTACGGGACGTAAAAGAATGAGGATGGATGATCTTAATGGACGACCAGCATAATAATATATTTAGGCTAGAAAATAAGATGCCATCACTCTGACACCAGAAGAGTAATTACACAACGTATGTACCCACTCATCCGGAAGAATGGCTTTACACTTCCAATAAGATTGGAACCATTTTTTTGACAGCACACTTTTGTTTCCGATTGAATGATCTTGTAATCTTATGGTCTTGTGATATGGCACTTGGCTTTTGACTTATATATCCCCGGTTCGAGTCGGGGAAATGTTGAGTCCGTAGATAATATTCTTTACTCACATTCTCTCATCGTACTCACGTGTAAAATGAGTATTTGACATATAACTGTGCTGTCCTTTTTGAAAAATTACTTGTTTTAGCGCCTCAAAGGCATGTCTTGTCTTATATGTCAAGCGATTAAAAAAAAATATTTTGCTGTTAGCTTCGGACCCCTTGTAAATCTCTTTGAGCATAATGTAATTTAGTGCATTTAGGGAAGAAAAGACGTAACATCAAACTCTCCAATGTTTCCGCTCCTGAATCCTTGGGAGTGTGTATGTGACCAGTCCTTTGGAGTACAAATAAAGAATAGGTTACATAAAGGTGGTTTGCCTATCTACATCTGTAGCAGGATGTATAGTAAGATTCTTGGGATAATTTGACATAAAAGAGCGAGGAAGGACGATGCTTATTGACGACCAGCGTATATTTGGGTTAGAATATAAAATAACTAACTAGACTAAAGCTTTTATATAGGCAATGTCCAATAAATGTGCTCAAAGCGCTTTACAAAGGATCAGTGACCAATAGCAACACGTAACATGTAGAACGAGACATAACGCCTGTTAGGCGATATTACAATTTTTTTCCGACAGAGGAAACGCTGTTGACGGCCAGGTACTCATTTTACACCTGAGTACGGTGAGAGAATGTGAGTAAAGAGTCTTTTCCAAGGACTCAACTATGCGCTGAGCGAGGCTCGAACCCAGGACTTTCCGATCCTAAAGCGAATGTCATGCCACAAGACCACATAGCCGCACTCTGACACCAGAAGATGAATTACACATATGTATTTAGTCCTCCGGAAGAGAGGTTTTACACTTTCAACGAAATAGGAATCAGTTTATTGACATCACAGTTTTCTTCCCTATTGCTATGTAGTTTTCATCGTGTAACGGTCCCAACGGTCCCTCAAGAATGTTCAATGTCTAGGTTCCTAGAACCGGTCCTTGCGGTTCTCATTTCCCAGGAACCGTAGAACCGTGGTCCTTAAGCACAACTATGAAAAAGACTTTCACACTATGACCTCGACGTACCCATGGCCTAGTTCATGAGAGGCTGTGTCCACAGACTGAAATCCACCAAGATCTTCCACCACTGACACACTCTTTCCGTCCGTGCGACACATCGTTGATGTGTAAGCTAAACCTGGAGAAGAAACAAGGGAACAATATTAGGTGTTTATGTATATCCTAATTCTCAGAGTAAATATAAGCTGCTAGATGCTATGGACTATAAAAAGTAATAAACAAAAATGAATTTAACAGGTTGACCCCCCCCCCAAATAAAGCAAAAGAAAAAAAATCCCACAAAAACCCCACAAAAAAAAAACAAAACAAAAAACGAACAACGAAAAAGAAAAAACAAACAAACAAAAAAAAAAAACAAACAAACTAACAAACAAAACAAAAAAGCCCCAAAAACCCAACAAAACAAACAAACAAACAAACAAAAATAAAAATCAACAAAAAACAAAAAAAACCCCAAAAAAACAAAAAAACAAACAAAAGCACACAACAGAAAAAAACACAAAACAACAGCAACCACTCCAATCCCCCCTCCCCCCCAAAAAAAAACAAAAACAAAAAAATAATAATAAAAAATAGAAAAAAAGCCCCCAAAACCCACAAGAAAAAACAAACTCAAATGCCTTCTTCAGCTTACAACAAAAATCAATGAAAACATAATTTGGTGCTCAATTTGGCACGTCCTTTGTAACCAGGCGAACGTTTCTTTTAGTTTACATTCCAAGATCTTGTTACAGAGAGGTCAGCTATCGATCTGGCTTTTAAGTAATGTATTGTTTTCATTTGTTTTTGTTGTTGTTGTTGTTGCTGTTGGTTGGAGAAGGTATTTGAGCCCGAAACGTTTCATGTTTGCTATTTTGTTCTTTTTTGAAGCTATTATTCATTTTTGTTTATTTCAGAAAAAGAATACTGTGGGCTCCAGGCATACATGAGTATTCATGAAGTCTTTACTCAACAGAATGTTTTTTCGGCTTTGTGGTCTCGTGGTATGACACTTGCCTTCGGATCGGAAGGCTCTTAACTCACATTCTCTCCCTGTACTCAGGTGTAAAACGAGTGCCTAGCAGTTATCAGCGTTGTCTGCCGGAAGAAATAGTGTAATATCGTCTAACATTCTACATGTCTAACATTCTTCTAAAAGAACAGTTGCGGATGGTTCGGGATCCCATGTAAAGCGTGTTGAGTACGTTTAGTGTAAATGTTGCTGCTCGAAGCTAAAAGAAATGAATAACAATGTGAAATTGAATGTAAGCTTCAATTTAATTACAATAAGAGATCAAATGAACGTTTCAGGTTTCCCCTTTATCGACAAAACAGGACGAATGAAACACTACAGATGAATGAGATAACGGCGTTGACAACGCCACTACCACATCATCTCATTCGTCTGTAGTGTTTCATTCATCCTGTTTTGTTGATAAAGGGGAAACCCGAAACGTTCATTTGATCTCTTATTGTAATCAAATTGAAGCTTACATTCCATTTAATTTCACATTGTTATTCATGAGTACGTTTAGTAGATATTGCGCTAGATAAATGTTCATATTCTTTCTTTCTTCCAAGGGACTCTTGTCACATTCGTTACGATCCAACCAATACCTTTATCATTCAGATTTCTTTTTTAAATCACACAATTTAAAGAAAAATGTTTTATTATAGGTATAATAACGTGACACTGTGTTGTAGAGTTCATTTTGCTGATCAATATTATGCATAGAATGTATTTGTTGCTTTTCTGCTTGAGTAAGAATTATTTTGTTTGTTTGTGTTGGGTGGGTGTGAAACTTTGTGAAAAATTAAAAAAAAGGCTGAGAAGGAAAGGATTAAGGACTTCTTACATGGATTTATCCTGGCATATTTGAAGATTCTTAGTTCTCGTTGTAATAACAATAAAAACAAGATGCCGAGGTTTGGCCTTATCTAGTGTAATAGTGACGTGAATAGATCGTTTAAACTATGGATGGAGTGCGCTTGGCCAAGAATATCATAACATTGCCACCCGGAAGTATAACGGACCAACAAACAAAACTATGTGTAATTATGAACTTTTATAGTCTGGTTCATACCGTTTAGTGAGAATTACTCATAAACGCGGATGGCAAAAAACAATAACAAAGACTAGAGTGACGTCATCTTCATTCTATCTACAAGGCTGGAGATGCACGAAGAGGAACTCCAAAATAAACATTAGGTCACTCACCTGTTGTTGAATTTGTTTTGGCTCCTCCGCCCAAAGATGACGTCAAATCGTACCTGAGAATGATTCAAAATGAGAATAATAAATTATATATTCCAGCCCGCAAAATTCAATCGTAAACAAAACACCAAACCATGTGTAATCGTAATTATTAATAAGCATATTAAAGAGAATTGGTGAGAACTGATCACTTCTCTGGTGATTGTTTTAACAAAGATTCGAATGACGTCAGCATAATTCATTCTATAAAAGAGGCATCTGCGAAATATTACAAAATTCATTATTTACCAAAAACTCGCACCTTGGGAAAAAGTCTGGGCTTAAAATTTTGACATACTATGCGTTTATCAATTCAGTTATAATGAAAAAGTAATATTATGGCTAAATTAGCCTCCATGTTCCTTTAATTTTACTTAAGTCATATAGAAATAATTAAAGGAAAAGTGGTTTGAACAGTAAACTCAAGCAGACTTGATTGGCGTTCTCAGAAATCTTACCTATTAAAAGAACAGATACTTTTTCAAGAGGGAAACGCTGATATAGTTACATTATATGCATCTATATAATTAATATATAATAAAAGGAAACATAACGATCGTAAATGATATAGTCATGCACATCGTCTCTTAAAACACCCCGCCATAAAACAACACATTTTTGACTGATTTCTTCAAGGCGAAAGATGCCACCTCTGGCAATGACAGCTCACACTACTATGTTATGACGATCGACCCAATCAGCAAATTCTTCACCGCATTCGTGCACAGTCGCAAACCCGCCCGGAAGCTTCGTCGCAACACACCGTTCAACTAGATGATCTGCGGTTTCGGGTTCTATCCGAAAGTCCCCACTGATGAAGCGATTTTGCCGTGAGGCAGGTTCTCGACCGAAGCCGATTCGCTACCACCCAGTGTCTCCTCTTACTGGTGGAGAAGCCTGGCAACTTCTCACCTAGTTTCGAGGAGTGTATGTCCCCGCCCCTTCGAGGCAATGGCAAAAACCGAGTCGGCTCAGTCCAAGACAAAGAGAGAAAGCCAGACGAAAGGACACAACAGATATACAAAAAAAAAGTGTATAAGATAATTCAAGAGCTGGCTTCCCTAAAACACCATAAGACGTTGAGGAAACCCTTATAGACAACATATTTACCCTGTAAACAACATCACGTGGTCATACGGGTTGACCATATCACTGCCAGACGTAGACACAAATATGCTGAAATCCTGGAGGGCCAACTGGGCATCAACCTCATCCCAGGGGGTGTCTGTCACTCTGTGGCGCTCCGTGAATGTAGCCGCTGACAAGGCCTGAGTCACATTTTAAAAAAACGAATAAGAACAAATTATACAGGTATTAAACACAAGTCTTTCCAAAAAGGTTTGAACCCCATTGCCACCGCGAAGTTTTTATTCTCTCTTGTCTTCTGGCACTTTCCTACTCACTTCATTTCTTGTTATCAAAAAAGAAAGACACACAAAAAAGCAACCAAGAAGTTTGTGATGTCACAGGAATTGAACCAACCTTGTTCCACATAATAAAGTCAAGAATATTGAAATATTTTGGCCATGTAAAAAGACACAACTCCATTATGAAAGATTTTTAGAGGTCAAAGTTGAAGGCAGGAGACCAAAGGGTAGGCCACTAAGAACATGAATGGATGATGTCAAAGGCTGGAATGGACTCTCTACAGCTGAATGTAACCAAAATGCGTGAAACAGAGAAGAGTGGCGTATCATTTCAAGCCGACCTCCACCTGTGAGATGTCACCGGAAGTAAGTAAAGGTAAGTATGGAAAATACCAGTAGGAAGTGATTTGTTCGATAAAGTGTTGCAGAAATTCTTTTTGATTCAAACTGAGAATTTACATAGCATAATTCCATTAAACATGCTCAAAGCGTTTTGAAAGAGGTCCCTAGCCAACAGCAGCACTTAACATGTGGGACGAGACATGACGCCTGTTAGGCGATATTATATATATATTTTCAACAGAGACAACGCTGTTAACGGTCAGGTGCTAATTTACACATTTGTATGATGAGAAAATGTGAGTAAAAGTATTTTCCAAGGACTCAACTATACCCCACTTGGAGCAGGACTCAAATCATAACCTTCCGATCCGAAGGCCAGTGTCATACCACTAGACCACTTAGCCGCACCATAAAAAAATAGATGAATAATCAACATGTAAATATGGGGGCAGCGTGGCTCAGCGTTACGGTCTCTGCTTCGTACCCGAAAGGTACCGAGTTCGATCACGTGCCACCGAGCTGTGTGGCTTTGAGCAAGTCACCTCGCCCTAGCTCAAACGCGGCGTTGCACTGCGGCTAACGCCTGGGTTATTCCAGTCTTCCCTTGGAATAAACCCTAGAGACAAATTTCCCCTATGGGATGAATAAAGGGAATTTTTTTAAATATAAAAGACACAAGTTGAAAGAAACTAGTTCGTTGAAATGAGCCAGACTTGTTTACTTGATTCTTACGACTAAAACCTCGATAGTAACTAACAATATGCCGTTATGATGTCTCGCGCTCTCTGCAAAGGTTTTTTACATTCTTATCTTGCTTATCTTATCATATCTTATCTTATCTTACTAAAGGCTTAATAGGAATTATCCTTTAAATGCCTTATACAATAGTTTATAATTACAGAATCTCATAATATAGCTTACATTATATCATTCACAGACAGTTTAACACAACTTTGAATGTCAGGAAAAATGTATCAATACGGCAATGTAAAATCGAAATGAATCATAAATTTACAAAAGTCCTAGTACAATGATATATTAATGACAAAAATAATCATGAAAGCAACATTCTTGCGTTTTTTCATCCGAAAGTTGTCCCCATTACCCTCACAAGCGTGTAACATTGCGTAGTGATTGGAAATGCGCCTGGAATGGCAAAATGCAAGAGTGCATATAGAGATCCCAATAATATGATCAGTGCTTACCTCAGCCACGATGATTTTCGTCACACGAATCCTGATCTTGGTAGCCATTTCCAAGATACTCTGGTATCGGAGATCCATCTGTGGAGGAAGGGTCATGGGTTCTATTACTAGTTGAAAACAACAGCAACTATAAAAAAAAGAATATTTTCAATAAATACATTTGTTGGACGAATAGGTTTCTATACCTCTTGGCCTCATCTGTAGAATTATGTAGAGGAAGAAAAAGAAAGAAAGAAAGAAAGAAAGAAAGAAAGAAAGAAAGAAAGAAAGAAAGAAAGAAGAAGAAGAAGAAGAAGAAGAAGAAGAAGAAGAAGAAGAAGAAGAAGAAGAAGAAGAAGAAGAAGAAGAAGAAGAAGAAGAAGAAGAAGAAGGAGGAGGAGAAGAAGAAGAAGAAGAAGAAGAAGAAGAAGAAGAAGAAGAAGAAGAAGATGAGGAGGAGGAGGAGGAGGAGGAGGAGGAGGAGGAGGAGGAGGTGAAGGAGAAGAAGAAAAAGAAGACGAAGAGGAGGAGGGTAGAAAAAAGAGGAAGAATGGAAGGGAGCTATATAAAAAGATCTTGTATTTGTTTGTGGTTGCTTACCCCATTAAATATGAATGCAAAGTATTCCCTGATGTCCTCCAGTGCCTCCGTTCTTGATGTCGAGGAGTCCAAGAATCGGCGATAGATTCCATAGTCCACGACGGCAACCACGTCAATGTAGTAGTAGCTGTTTTGGCGACTGTGGCGATGGTGTGGATGTGGATGTGGTGGTTGTTGAGGTGATGATGATGATGATGATGATGATGATGATGATGATGATGATGATGATGATGATGATGAAGATGATGATAGGGATGGTGAGTTAGCTGCAGCTCCTATTTTTGATGCTGATGCTTCAGCTGATGAAAAAGATGATGATGATGATGATGATGATGATGATGATGATGATGATGATGAGGATGATGATGATGATGGTGATGATGAGGATGATGATGGTGAGGATGACAGAGGTTTTGATTGCACATAATTTGATGGCTTTCTCCATGATATTTCTGGAGCAATATTTTCTAATAAAAATTGGGGTTCAGTCTTTGATGACGATGATGATGATGATGATGATGATGATGACGACGACGATGATGATGATGATGATGATGATGATGATGATGATGATGATGATGATGATGATGATGAAATGATAGGATTTGGCACTTCTACTACAGAATCTTCTTGTACTGATAATTTCACCTCAGAGGCTGTGAACAAAAGGGAAACACATATATTATAAATATTGTACTATGATTTATATTCTAATATAATAAGAGTATTGTGACTTTAAGCCCTACTTCATCAATGGTATGATCTATATTACATTTCTATGTGCTCGAGATCATTGGTCACATTGGAATATGTGCTCAATGTGACCTACATAGTGACAATTGTTCACAGTTTTTGAAATATCTACCATCACGATTGGTCATTTTGTTCAGCTTGACACATGGGTGTGCTTACAACTTTCATAAACAAAGCAGCCTGTTTACATTTCTGAAGAAATATCCAATCGTTGGACAGCAACAAATCATGTGATTGATGACTTGGTTGGGAGAAAACATGAATATAGATCATTCCCATTTCTCGCTGACTACGAGAAACAATTATATAAACATTTTATTATGTGTAAGTTACCTCTGAGACCCCCCCCCCCCATCACTCTTTCTTTTATTCTGCCCCCCTCCTTTCTCTCTTTCTAGCTTCATCTATCTATCTATCTATCTATCTATCTATCTATCTATCTATCTATCTATCTATCTATCTATCTATCTATCTATCTATCTATCTATCTATCATCTACTATCTATCTATCTATCACTTATCTATCTATCTATTTCCTCTTTCTACTATCTATCTATCTTTATCTATCTATACTTCTTCACTATCTATCTCTCTTCTATCTTCTTCTCTTCTCTCTATCTATCTACTCTATCTATCTATCTATCCCTATCTATACATCTATCTATCTCTATCACACTATCTATCTACATCATCATCTATCTATCTATCTATCACTACATCTATCTACCCACTATCTAACATCTTTCCTTTTTTCATCTTTATCTATTAACTTCTCTCTATTCTCTATATCATCTCTCTCATCCTCTTCTCTTCACACACCATCTACTCTCTCATCCACACCCTCTCTCTCTCCCTCATCTCCTCTCTTCTTCTCCTCACGTTTGGCAGTGAATAGAACTTGAAAGAGAAATAGAAAGAAAGAAAAAAGGAAAAAGGGGGCGGGGAAGAGAAAGAGATAGATAGATTGAGAGAGAGGGAGAGATAGTGAGAGAGTGAGTGAGTAAGAGAGAGAGAGAGAGAGAGAGAGAGAGAGAGAGAGAGGGGGGGGGGGGGGGGGAGGGGAGAGAGAGGGAGAGATGATATAAGGATAATAAAACAGCAGCAACAAATCAATAAACAGAAAACTTACGTGCATAAACCGCATCTCTAAACGATGGGATATTTCTACTCTGTTCAAACATATTGTAAATTATCTCAGTTGACTCGAAAAGAGATGGGGACAAATTTGAACCAACATTCCTTTTTCTTCTTTTGCTCTGTGTTAGTCTATACGTCCTCCCTCTTATATCGGCTTTACTCTGAGAAATAACGATAATAATTGCGGTGGTGATTATTATGACAGAATGGTGGTAGTTGTAGTAACAGTATCACAACAACAACAACAACAACAACAACTACTACTACTACTACTACTACTACTACTACTACTACTACTACTACTACTACTACTACTACTGCTACTACTACTACTTCTAATACTACTAGAGTGTTAATATAGCGCAATATCCACTGAACGTGCATAATTAGCTTTACAAGGGGTCTCTAGTCAAAAACAACAATAAATATGTAGGACGAGACAAAACGCCTGTTGGGCGAACCATAGTTTTTTTTCCGACAGGGACCCCGCATTTAACGGCCAGGTACTCATTGTACACCTGAGTATGGTGAGAGAGTGTGAATAAAGAGCATTTTTCCAACAATGCGCCGCTCAGAGCGGGACTCCAACCTAGGACCTTCCGATCCGAAGTCGAGGGTCATACCACAAAACCTCATAGCCGCAAAAATACCAATAAATAATCCCCCCCCCCAAAAAAAAAAGAGAAAAAAAAAAGAAAAAAAAAAAAAAGAAAAGAAAATGAAAATAACAAAAAAATACAAAAACAACAACAACAAAAACAAAACAAAATCAAAACAAATTTTTGCTCTCCCGCGCCAATGCAGGTAGACATTTTAAAACGAAATCTTGAAAGGCAAGTTACAAATTGCGTTGCCGTACATTTCCAATCAAAATAAACCCTCTGTGTTCGACATAGGGCTGTTTAACTATTCACGGATATTATTTACTCAAACCTGGTAATGGTGAAACAAGTCGAGGGTTTCGTTTGCATTTAGCTTGTCTTTAAGAGTTTAACGGCGACACGTTGGGGTCACATCAGGACTCAGAAAAAGAACATTACACACACCACACACACACACACACACACACACACACGCACACAAACAAACACACACATACATACATACCCACATGCACAATCACAGATAGAGAAAGAAAGATGGAGAGCGAGCGAGTCCTACATATTTTTCTTCTTTATTTTTTGCAAGAAAAATATGTAGGACTAACAGAAAATAATTTCAAAACAAGATACAACCTCCACACCTGAACATTTAGAAACACTAACAAAAAAAAAAACATCCACAAAACTCAGCGAACATATTTGGAAATTAAAAGACAACAAACTAGACCACAACATTTCATGGAAAATTTTATCTAAAGCAACCGGATACACACCAACATCAAAACAATGTAGCTTATGCCTGGAAGAGAAATATACTATAATCAAACACCCTCATGAAGCCACACTCAACATGAAAAGTGAGATGTACGGAAAGTGTCCCCATCGGCGTAAATTCTTGTTAAGCAACTTTAAACCGGAACCACTTCAAGAAACAACAACAGTCAACAAAACAACTCAGTCCTGACGATGGCAAATTAAGCCTGAAACATTAATGTAGACTGTCTCAAACATTGTGGTAAATATTTTAAATAATAATAATAATAATAATAATAATAATAATAATATATATATATATATATATATATATATATATATATATATATATATATATATATATATATATAATGTAAATTTTCACTCACATTTTTTGCCGAGACGACTCGTTTCTGTGTATTTCTCACACTTCCTCAGTCGGCATAATCCATTTTGTCATGTCCGTAGAAAACTCCAAACTAAAGTTGTTTTGCTGTGTAGTGGTGATTAGTTTTGATGTGTATTGCGATGTGCTCTCATGTTTATATTATAATATAAACATGAGAGCACATCACAATACACATCAAAACTAATCACCACTACACAGCGAAACAACTTTAGTTTGGAGTTTTCTACGGACATGACAAAATGGATTATGCCGACTGAGGAAGTGTGAGAAATACACAGAAACGAGTCGTCTCGGCAAAAAATGTGAGTGAAAATTTACATTATATATTAGCTCTAACCACCATTATCGAGCACTTTCGTACCTACAAGTACCCACCAACACTCATAAATATATATATCTCGCGCGCGCGCGCGCGAGAGAGAGAGAGAGAGAGAGAGAGAGAGAGAGAGAGAGAGAGAGAGAGAGAGAGAGAGAGAGAGAGAGAGAGAGAGAGTGTGTGTGTGTTAAACATTTGGGTTCATCAATATTTCCATAAATCATAGAATAATAACATAAAATGTGTCACTATTTAAAAAAAAAAAGAAAAAAGAAAAGCAGCGCATCATGACTGAAGTAAACTTGAAAAATGTCTTTTTAGATTTAATACTGGCCAGAAAACGTTTATTTCCTCTATCTATCGATTAGATTGACTCGACGTGCACTTGTTTGCAGGTCTGATAACCCAATTCCTTATGGGCTCATTGTTGTAATGGAAATCTAAAATAAAATGACTGTCCATTTCAACAATATTAAACTTGGCCCATAAACGGGTTCATATGTCAGACCTGCATGTATTTACACGTCGGATTGACTCCTTCTTTATCCAAATTCTTTGCCCCGCTAATTTTGATCATTTCGCGGTCTTTTTAATCCATCAATTTGAAGAGTAAAAGTACAATTTTCTGAAAAGTAAAAGTAGAATTTATGTTGCTTTTTATGATGATGATGATGATGATGATGATGATGATGATGATGATGATGATGATGAGGATGATGATGTTGATGGTAGATCATATAGCAATTGAACTGCTTCTGCCACTGTTTAAATTATATTTGTTATTGGCTGGAGAATGATTTTGAACCTGAAAAGATCCGTGTTAAATATTCTATTCTATTTGAAGTTGTTTCATCGTTGGTTTCCATCTATGACAGAAACAAACCACTTACCATTGTGAAGATATTCCCCCTTTTCCGATCCCTCCGAATTTCAACCTCGGCCTCATTCTCCAAATCCTGATAATACGCTATGTCCTGTTATAAATATGGATATAAGAAACGAAAACGTAATAATAATAATAATAATAATAATAATAATAATAATAATAATAATAATAATAATAATAATAATAATAATAATAATAATAATAATCATCGTCGTCGTCATCATCATCATCATCATCATCATCATCATCATCATCATCATCATCATCACCATCATCATCATCATCATCATCATCATCATCATCATCATCATCATCATCATCATCATCATCATCATCATCATCATCATCATCATCATCCTCATAATCATCATCATCATCATCCTCATCATCAACATCTTCATCATCATCATCATCATCTTCATCATCATCATCATAATCATCATCATCATGACTTATCCCTCCTGGACGTGGCCCCCGCAGCTCACAGGCTTATTCATCCATTCGCTGATATCTTGTGACCAACTTCTGCTTGGTCTCTTTCCCCCTCTTTTACCCTCCAGAAAAATTCTTTCAAGGGTGTCATGGCTCTTGATGTGTCCAAAAAAAAAAAAAAGGCACGTTTTAATTTCTGTATCATGGCTCCAAGGGACTCTTTCACATTTTTGTTAGTTCCCTCTGCTGTACATAGAATGGGGAGAACTCTCCGGTAGCATAAATTGTTTTTAAAAAAGATTTAAATGTGATGACTGAAGAAGGACGTCCAAACCCCCAGCTTGAAATTTCCCCTTGAGCTTGGGCGCAATATCCTCTAAACGTGCTCAAAGGGCTTTATAAGTGTCCCTGACCAATAGCAACACGTAACATTTAGAACGAGACATGACGCCTGTTAGGCGATATTCCATTTTTTCCGACAGAGACAACGCTGTTAACGACCGGGTACAGTGAGAGAATGTGAATAAAGAGCTTTTTTCAAGGACTCAATTATGCGCCGAGCGAGGCTCGAACCCAGGACCTTCCGATCCGAAAGTGAGTGCCATACCACTAGACCACATAGCCGCACATAGTCCCCTTATTTCAATTACATTTGTGCGACTTTGTTGACTTATTGCATGTCACTCACCTTCCAATATGTAGGTACCTGATTCGAGTCCTGAACTGGGTGCGAAACGTTGAGGCCTTGGAAAAGAAAAGACTCTTTAATTACATTCTCTCACCGAATTAAGGTGTGAAATGAGTGTCTGACCGGTAACAGCTTTAACTCTAATAGAGCCTGACAGGCCTCATGTCTTGTCCTAAGTAAATCGCTCTGAGCACATTTATTGTGTAAAGCGCTATACAAAAGCTCAAGTATTTTTGTATCTTTTTTTTTTTTTGGTATCCCCAATGAACGGAACCCCCGCCCCCCCAAAAAAAAAAAACAACAAAAAAACAAAACAAAAACCCAAAAAACAAAACAACAACAACAAAAAAAAAACCCAAAAAAACCCAACAAAAACACAACCCCCCCCCCCCCCCCCAAAAAAAAAAAAAAACAACAAAAAAAAAAAAAAAAAAAAAAAAAAAAAAAAAAAACGAAACAAAAACAACAACAACAACAAAAAAAAAAAAAAAGGAAAAAGATATTTTAAAATTGCAAAAGAAAACGAAACCGAGAAAAATTGAAAATCTTACGTTGTTCTCTTTCAAGCGCTCATCGATGCAAGAGAAGCGTCCCTTTCTGTCCACTCTCATGGTGCAGAGGGGCACAAGGGGCTGGAAGTTGTGTACTCTTCTCAAATGAAGATCGGAAGACATTTTGGATGAGGATGCAGTGGAGCTGCCATCCAACGTCAGTGTGACGTCATCCGGGAATTCATTGACGTAATTATTGCTATGTGAGGCGGGGATGGTGAGGTGAGCTGGAATATCAAAATGAAAAAAAAAAGACAAATTTTTATAATAATTCTGTTGCAAAATTCATTCTCCTTTCTATCAAATAGATTCTAAAAGTTATATTAATTCCAGCAATGGCAGGAGACGACACAATTATATTGCTAATACCTTGGCAAAACAAGAAGAGTCTGTTAACTTTCTCCTAACCAACCATAGGAAACAGACGAGACAAGTTATTTAGCATTTTATTTTATTTGTTTTCCACATTAATTTGTGTATTGTTGTGACGACGAAGGGTTTGTGCCCGAAACGTCCATTGTCTGTATTGCTCCCTTACGAAGCCTCTCCATTTTCACTCTTTCGTTAGTATTTTCACGATCGCTGGGTTCAGGCAGCCCCTACCGTTTTCTACATGAAAAGGACGACGAGGGGGCACCTAAAAGATTTATGGTTAATCAGAAATTCCAACGGCTCTCAGTCTTTGTGACTACGCGACCAACAACCACAATCCGGTGGTATTGATTAGGGTTCACTTGGCACTGAAAGTTGCAATTGAATTGTAAATAATTATAACATTTGAATTGGTATCAGTGAGGAGAGAGATTGTTTTAGTTTTTAAAGGTTCCAACACATGGTGGAGGGGGGGGGGAAGAGAGAGAGAGAGAGAGAGAGAGAGAGAGAGAGAGAGAGAGAGAGAGAGAGAGAGAGAGAGAGAGAGAGAGAGAGAGGGTGAGAGAGAGAGAGAGAGAGAGTGTGTATGTAGTTTCTTAAACTGTAAAATAGTAACAATGATGATGATGATGATGAAGATACTGATGATGATGACGATGCTGGGAATAATAATAATGATATTAATAATAATAATGATGATATTAATGATAATAATAATAATAATAATAATAATAATAATAATGATAATAATAATAATAATAATAATAATAATAATAATGATAATAATAATAATAATAACAACAATATTTTACAAAATGACTCGGTTTTGATATTCCATTGGGAAAATGATTGGCAAATGGATTTCAATGTTTCCAAATGTAAGGTCTCGCATATGGGTAGATCTCATGTAGCCTATATTATGTTGATGATGAAGGATTCACAAATTTGACGATCACTGATTCCGAAAGATACTTGGGAATTATTTTTGACATTGAATATTATTTATATATTTGATAGATTGTATCTATGCATAAACGTTAACATAAAAAAAAATTAGAACCTATTAGCTCTTAAACGATGCGATACGAAACGAATGATAGGATTATAATATATTTAGAAGTTTTATTTGCGTGGTTGTTTTGAATGCACTGACTGGAATGTTTTTATCGAATCATGTGATAGTGTGGATGAGCTGAATGACTGTGTGAGTGAGTATTTAAAATTCTGTGAACAGCTAGTGTCTTGTAAAAAAGAAATAAAATATTATCCTAACAACAAGCCTTGGATAACAAAAGATCTAAAACTTTTATTGAACCAAAAGAAAACTCTCTATACTAGTGGAAACAAAAAAGATCTGAAAACAAAACAAAAAGAGATAAAGAGGGTAATATCTAGTTGTAGAGATAAGTACAAAAATAAAATTGAAAAATGCTTTTCTTCTGGGGATATAAGGGACACGTGGCGGGGGCTTAAAACTGCTGTGAACTATAATCCAAAGCCCACGATTATATCAGAAGATATCGAAATTGAAACTTTAAATAAATTTTATTCACGTTTCGACACAGCAAACAAATTTGATATTGAAAATGAAAAACATAAATTAGACAGGGCTTTGGAAGATGAAATGACTATTGAGGTCAGTGAAGAGGAAACGAGATTCGTATTTTCGAAACTAAACGAGAGGAAGGCTGCTGGGCCGGATGGATTGAAAGGAAAACTATTAAAAGAATGTGCCCACCAGCTTTCCCCCATTTATACACATATTTTTAACTGGTCCCTCCAATGCGTTTCAATCCCTGAAATTTGGAAAACTTCAAAAATTATTCCTGTTCCAAAAAAAGAAAAACTTGAAACTATGAACGATCTCAGACCTGTTGCACTGACTTCAATAGTCATGAAATCTTTAGAAAAACTTGTTCTTGTTAAAATTAGGAATCAGTTTATGCCATTGAGTGATAGTCATCAATTTGCTTACAAACCAGGACGTGGCGTAGAGGATGCCATTTTGCTGTTTACAAACAACATCTACAGGCATCTAGATCACGCTAGGAGCTATTGCAGATTGCTTTTTGCAGATTTTTCTTCAGCGTTCAATACAATGCAACCTCAGTTGGTTGTTCAAAAATTGACTAGTCTGAATTTAAACAAGTATATAATTGCTTGGGTGCTCGAATTTCTTACGGAGAGAGCACAATATGTTCAATTAGGACAAAACAAATCTTCCTGTATAACTACAAATACTGGTGCTCCTCAAGGTTGTGTATTGTCCCCTGTATTATTCACAATATACACGAATGACTGTAGAAGTCAAAACCTGAGTGTACCTTTAATAAAGTTTGCAGATGACACCGCTCTTCAAGGCCTCATAACAAATGGCAACGAAGTGGCTTATAGGCAAGAAATTGATAGATTTGTGTCTTGGTGTGATGCCCACCACCTAGAGCTTAACATAAGCAAGACAAAGGAGCTAGTGATTGACTTTAGGAGAGTGAAGGAACCGATAGAACCGTTAAAATTAAAGGACCAATTCGTCCAGCGAGTTCCTCACTACAAATACCTTGGTGTAACGATTGATGACAGGCTCAAGTGGGATGAACACTTGAAAATAATTAGGCATAAGATGTGCAGACGTACATATTTTTTATCGAAACTCTCTCAGTTTAGAATAGATAAAACCCTCTGCACATTATTTTATAGAGCAGTAATCGAAAGTGTCTTGTCATTTTGTATAACAGCTTGGGGAGGCAATTGCTTAGCAGTGGAAAGGAACAAAATAAATTCAAATATTAAAAAATCCATTAAACGCTATATAAATGATGTTGACGATGTAGATCTTTTATACGAGAAATTTTGTATAAATAAAATAACTAAAATATTAAATGACCAGTATCATCCACTAAGACCATCAATTATTATGTCAGAAAGAAGTGGTCGCCCTTTCTCTATTTCAACGAAAACAGAGAGACACCGAAAATCTTTTCTGCCGTCCAGTATTAGGCTTTATAACAACAAGCAATAATCATTTTATATAATTATTTCTCATTTTTACTTTTTAAAAATATAAATATTAATTTATTAATTTATTTGTTTTGCAATCTTTTCAATTTTCAATTTATAGTGACAGTTTTAACTATTTTACAGTGTTGAAATTATTCATATTATAAAGCGCAGCTCTGGTTATAGAGCTGCTCCTTTTTTATATATATACATCCTATTTCCATTGTATTTTTATCTTATGTGTAAATTATAACACGTCTGTACAAAAAATTTCCTTTTTGGGATGCAATAAAGTATTATTATTATTATTATTATTATTATTATTATTATTATTATTATTATTATTATGTATCTAGACGCAAACACATTTATTACTTTATACAAAACCATCGTAGATACGTAATGTTTTAGAATATGGTAATAACCTAGACTCATCACAACACGACCAAACAGCCAGCACCCAGCAAAATCAAGAACCATCTCTTCCAAGACACCTCCATACCAACAAAGACCTCTCTCAACTAAAACTATTGGCACAGGACAGAGAGAAATGGAGAACCATCTCTATAGAAATCGTTAGATCCACTTGAACACAAACAGTTCACGGCAAGCGCCATTAGGACTGCGACGCCTTATTAATAATAATATTTGGAGCCCTCTTTATAAACGTAAATCCATTACTTTAGAAAAGGTTCAGAGAAGAACCACTAGATTACTAACAGAATTATCAAATTTATATTATGCTGACGGGTTATGGACATTGCAACTCCCGTCTCTTAACTATAGGCGCTTACAAGGAGACCTAATACATGTTTATACAAGATGAGTATAATAATTCATAATGAGCATAATGTCAATACAGGATACATTCTTAGATTTTCTCATGTTACATTCACTAGAGGAGATAAATACAAAATATAAATAGAGGGTTGTTCTTCAATATTAGAAAAAGTAAATTCATAAACTGTCAACTTCTGGAACAAACTGAAATCTGATACAAAAAAACTCAGAAACAGTCATCAACATTTTTAGAAATGGCGTTGGCAAAGGACTGTCCCGTTTGATGTTTGATTATGATGAATGACATGTAAATACTAATTTTTGTAACATTTGATATCGTTGGCGTCGATGTCTGTTTTCTGTAAATTAAAAAACAAACCAGTTTCTATTTTTTTGCAATCTGATTCTTTGTTTGTTTTTGTTTTGTTTTTATTGTTTTTTTTGTTTGTTTTTGTTTTGATAGCATCAAGCTGTACAAATTAACGTCTTACTATGATGAAAACCTTACATATCTTATTTTCTCAATTCGTATATAATTATCATTTTATTATGTTTGCATTTGTTAGTGTCATTGCTAAAATCTAATACTTAGATTATTTGATGTTTAATATGACTCGAACTTTTTTTTCGATCCGTTGCCGTGACTGTTGACAAATCAAATTAAAATTAAATTAAAATATTCATGGCTAGAATTTGGAATTGATTTGCTATCCTGACGTGCTAACGGGTCTTCGGCATTTAAAGGCCTTACGACTATTTTGGCCCATTAAAATTCATATCATATCATAGTTAATAATAATAATAATCTTATTAATAATACCAATATTATTATTATTATCATTATTAATTCCTCCTCCTCCTCCTCCTCCTCCTCCTCTTCTTCTTCTTCTTCTTCTTCTTCTTCTTCTTCTTCTTCTTCTTCTTCTTCTTCTTCTTCTTATTTTTTTTTCTTATCATTGTAAGCATTTTTGTTACTATCATTTATGTAGGTACATTCTATTTTGGCCATTATTATCATTAATTTTTAAAAGATCACTATCATTAGTATTGCTGTCATGTTTCGTTGGTTTCATTTATCATTTTTTCTCTTTCATCAAATTCTGTGAATTATTGGCGAAATCCTATGAAGTAAATAAACTTAAAACTTGAAATTTGAAGCCATTGGCTTGTAACCCTTTGTAAAGCTCTTTGAGCATATAATTTAGTGGTTACTGCGCTATACAAAATCTCGAGCTAATAATAGACTTATCCAAGAACCATGACCTGATTATTTTAATGGCTTAGTCAATCATAATATGGGCACTGACTGCTTTCAATGGTTTGATTTTGTAACAAAACAAGACACCACGCACAGTGAATCCGCATTCGTGATCCTTGAATCTTTTCTCCTCCTCCCACCCCCCCCCCCTCCCCACAGCTTCCTCCCATCCTTCTTCTTCCCTATCACATGATCCTGACTCCTGACCCACTTGCGTTGTCGGTATTTTAGATGTGATTAATTAAGTAAGACACATTCATTCCACGTGACACAATCAATTGGAATGTGTTACGAATAAACCTAATATGTTGTCGGAAGTAGTAAAACAACAACATAGTACACACATGTTCCCCCCCCCCCCCTCAAACAAAACAAAACAAAACAAAACAAACAAAATAACGGCAAGAACAACAACAACAACAAAACTCATATAAAAAAACAAAATAACTACCATAAAATAATAAAAAAATAGCCAAGACAAAAAGAACAACCCAACCCCCCTCGAAAAGAAAAAAAAGGAAAACAAAACAAAACAAAACACAAACAAACAAATCCAGACTCCCACCACCCCCTTAAGGGAAAATAAAGGGGAATAAAAACCCCCAAAACATCTCAGCCCATTCCAAATTTCCTCAATCTCCCCCCCCCCCTCCCCCCTCCCCCCCCCCATCAAAAAAGAAAAATTAATAAAATCCAACATAAAAACTCAAACAAACGCACAAAAATGCAATAAACGATAACATAAAATAATGAAAAAAAACAATCAAACAAAACACAAAGCAAAATTAAAAAAAAAAACACCAAAAAAAAAAGCCAACCAAAAAAAACCCCTAGAAACACGCGCACTACATAGACGTCTATACATAAATAAACAAAACGAGGTCAATAAAAAAAGGATGATTTGTGATATAATTTACACTGCCTTCGACGTTGAGATTTTTAGTATCTAATAATCTTTTTGTTAACCAAATTGTGTCACTGAGCTCGACAAATCTCTGACAACTGAATATAATATCAACGTTAATATATCTAGACACACACAAATCATATAACATTTATACGTGTCCGGGTATCAATACACTTATCTTATCTATCTTATCTTATCTTATCTTATCTTATCTTACGAAGTGCTTAATATAGGAATTATCATTTAAATGCCTTATACAATAGTTTATGATTACAGAATCTCATAACATAGCTTGCATTGTATCATTCACAGACAGTTTTACACAACTTTGAATGTCAGGAAAAAATGTATCAATACGGCAATGTAAAATCGAAAAATACTATCATAGAATACTGGGAATTGAAAATTGGTCATAATGGAATGAATAATAAATGTACAAAGTGCATAGTACAATGAAATATTAATGACAAAAATAATCATGAAAGCAACAACGATATTATAACGAATCTATCCATTAAATGATGACCCATCGCCACAAAATGTAAATGTGGCTGCTCGAAGCTCGAAGAAATAAATAACAATGTGAAATTGAATGTAAGCTTCAGTTTAATTACGAAAACAGACAAAATGGACGTGTCGATGATTCATCTTAACAACGCCACTACCACATTATCTCATTCATCTGTAATGTTTCATTCATCCTGTTTGTTGATAAAGGGGAAACCCGAAACGTCCATTTTATCTGTTTTCGTAATCAAAATGAAGATTACATTCAATTTCACATTGTTATTTATTTCATCGACACAAAACGGTAATATGCCAGGGTGATTGCTTGTTTCTTTGGGTTTTTTAAATGGTTTTAAGGGGATTCCGACACTTTTATGTGGCTCTCTTCAACGCCAGTAAATAGGTACACAATAGAATAGTAAAAATAATCATAAATCTAGATTTACGATAAAAAGCACTGAATGTAAGACAAACGGGACTAGATCAATTATGGTACAGAGGTAGACCCTATTCAAAAGCAAAATTTAACATTTATGACATGGCGCCTGTTGGGTGATATTCAATTATTTTTTAAATATCGATTATGACAAAGCTGTTACGAATAGGTTGTCATTTTACACCTGAGTAAGGTGAATGAATGTAAATAAAAAGCCATTTCCAAAGACTCAGCTTAGCGCTTTCCACAGCGGAACTGAAATCAAGGAACTTAAGGATTTGATGGCGGGTGTCGTCACACTATAGATAGTATGCAGATGACGTCACTCAGGCCTTTGTTATTGTTTTTGCCATCCGCGTTTGTGAGTTGTTCTCACTAAACTGTATTAACAAGGCTATAAAAGTTCATGGTTACACAGAGTTTGTGTGTTGGTCCGTTTTACTTCCGGATGGCAATGTTGTGAACTCCTTGGCCAAGCGCATTCTATCTATAGATAGAATGCGCTTGGTCAAGGAGTTCACAACATTGCCATCCGGAAGTATAACGGACCAACACACAAACTCTGTGTAACCATGAACTTTTATAGTCTGGTTAATACAATTTAGTGAGAACAACTCACAAACGCGGATGGCAAAAACAATAACAAAGGCCTGAGTGACGTCATCTGCATTCTATCTATAGAACTACAAAGCTTCGCAAAATATTAACAAGAAATGAAGTGAGTAGAAAGTGGCAGAAGACAACAGAGAATAAAAACTTCGCGGCGGCGATGGGGGCTCGAACCCGAGACCTAACTGTACTACAATTCAGCCTGGCCGGGGGAGATCGTGACTCGACAGTATGAGCTATCCACGACTCCGTATTTCAAAATACTGGAGGATACAACGAGGGGTTTTGTAAAATCAAAATCTAACGGGGCGAATGACATTCGGACTAAGATCAGACTCAAAGTGATAAATTAATGAGCAGGCACTGGTGTAAGATAAAGAAATGAAAGAGTGTGTAGGAAACAGTGCCAGACAAAGTAGAAAGAAAAATATAATTTTAAAAATCCCCCCGCAACCCCCCCCCCCCCAAATTAGCCTTGTGCGGCTATGTGGTCTTGTGGTATAACACTCGCTTTCGGATCAGAAGGTCCTGGATTCGAGCCTTGCTCGGCGCATAGTTGAGTCCTTGGAAAAGTCTCTTTAGTCACAGTCTCTCACCGTACTCAGGTGTAAAATAAGTACCTGGCCGTTAACAGCGTTTTCTCTGCCCGAAAAATCCATCCTACTTGTTAAGTTCTGCTGTTGGCTAGGGACCTCTTGTAAAGCGCTTTGAGCACGTTTAGTTTATATTGCGCTATATAAAAGCTCAATTTTTGAAGCTCCAAAATTAGCCTTGTTTCGACCGCCTCCCCAGTCGACTTAGGATGATTATTTGGGATGAATTTTTTTCTTGTATTTTTCTCTCTGTTTTAGTTTCTTACACACTTTTTCAGATCTCTCTCTCTCTCTCTCTCTCTCTCTCTCTCTCTCTCTCTCTCTCTCTCTCCCTCTCTCTCTCTCTATCTCCCTCTCCGTCTCTCTAGGGTCAGTTTTCTTAATGTTTTTTATCATAAACAATGACATACATACCTGTGAGCCCCATAGCTGGCCCATGGAGTGAAGACAACAAGCAGAACACATAAATGATTTTCTGTAAAAACAGTGTGACGTCATTTCCTGTTCTGGTGCTCTCATACGCCAAATGCATTATACACAGCTCGATCCGTCTCCAATTTCAGAGATGATATAATCCAATTGAAAAATTGTAAATAAGAAATTCTATATCTCTATATCACAAAGGCTACCACAAAGGAGGGATGTCAAATGATAATGGCTGTATTTTTACCTTTTTATTTACGCAACAAAATAAACGGATAACAGATGCAAGCGATAATTCACCATCATAAAAGACTTGTTCTCTTTGGTGTGACAAAGAACCCTCGAATGATTAAATAGCTTTCGGGAGTATCTTTCCGTTCAGATTGATAATGACAATGCTGAGTTTGTACTTGCTTGTCAACACACACGGTGTAATCAATATTTATTTTTAAAAAAAAGAGAATTGGTTTACATAGATGGGAAATGATCTATTATGAGTCACGAATCACGTGGCATGCAATCACGATTACGAGTGATTTCTAAATATCACTGCTGGGCTACTGGTAGTGTTTCTCAGGGAAAGGTGACTTAGACTTTAAACTCTCTCTCTCTCTCTGACGTCGATTGATAATTAAAACTCTGACATTTTGATAAAGCTTGGCGATAGGTGTCAATACGCTTTGGTGCAATGTCCTCCTCCTTGTTGATGTTGTGATTGTCGTTTCAGTTTTGTTTCCACTTCAGTCATTAATCCGACTTTTCACAACCGCGACGGGTCGAGGGGGAGGAAGGGAAGAAGAAGAAAAAGAAGAAAAGAATAAGGACGGTTCTCAAGATTATTTTTTTTTACTTTCTCAAGATGCCCCCGAATGCACGATGAAACTCGGTGGAAACTCTACTTTCGTCAAAACCAGTGTAATTTCCGTAAGGCTTATTAGGTTTTCTCCCTCTTCTGTTTTGTCGGTATTTTTGTCAATGCATTGATCATGACTCCTGGGTTTTATATGCTGTTGGTCTTTTGTAGAGGTATCTAGTTCTAATCGTTGTGATTTTGGTGGTTCTATTTATGTGTAATTTTTATATTGCTGCTGCTGCTGTTGTCTGCCTTGATAACCCCCGATTCAATAATTCAAGTTCTGTATAACCCTTCAGTTTGAATTTCAAGGCAATGAATGCTGGGATCTGATTTGAAGGATTTGATTTTCCTGGACCACCTATGACGAGGTATCGAATCAGCAGACATTGTTTATACTCTTTTGGAGAGGACGATGTGCATGATTTGATATCCTGGATTGAAGACACTTTGGAGGAGGTTACATGCTGGTGTTGCTCTCGAGTTCAGTCTTTTGGTTGCCCTTTTATTATCACACAGTCATCATTTGACTCCCTGAGGATGGTAATAATAACATTAATGATGATGATGATGATGATGATAATAATGATGATGATGATGATGATGATGATGATGATGAAGATGATGAAGATGATGATGATGATGATGATGATGATGATGATAATAATAATAATAATAATGACGCACACACAAAAACAAGCAAAACAAACAGACCCCACACACATAGACAAATAACTAACAATAAAAAGAGTGAGAATGACACAAACTACGTCCTATCAAGCGCTCATGATAAGTTATAAGCTTAATTATTGTACTCCATCTGCTGTGTGAAATGGCTTATTTGAACACATTTGCATTGCACGTATATATATATAATGAATCGTGGGATTTTGTTTCACACATTGATATCTTGTTACCGTTTTACTACACATCTTTTATTTCTGCTTCAACACACACACACACACACACACACACACACACTCACATCTACTGACGGTATGCGTTTAAATAAAATACTCACGGTTTCTGTTCGACAAACTAAAAAAAAACAACTATGCGTAACCTAAAACGTTTTAGTTTGATTGGGAGAATTTTGTGAGAACTAATAGTTACAATGGCTGTCTAAAAACAATAGAGAGTATGCGCTTGGCTAAGAAGCTCACAACATTGCCATCCGGAAGTATAACGGACCAAAACAGAAAACTCTCTTTAACCATGAACTTTTGTAGTCTGGATAATACAGTTTAGTGAGTATTACTCATAAACGTGGATGACAACAAACAATAACAAGAACTGAGTGATGTCAACTTCGAACTATCTATAGATAGAATGCGCTTGGCCAAGGAGTTCACACCATTGCCATCCGGAAGTATAACGGACCAACACACAAACTCTGTGTAACCATGAACGTTTATAGCCAGGTTGATACAGTTTAGTGAGAACAACTCACAAACGCGGATGGCAAAAACAATAACAAAGGCCTGAGTGACGTCATCTTCGAACTATCTATAGATAGTTCGAAGATGACGTCATTCAGGTCTTTGTTATTGTTTTTTGCCATCCGCGTTTATGAGTAATGCTCACTGAACGGTATTAACCCGACTATAAACGTTCATGGTTACACACAGTTTTGTGTGTTGGTCCGTTATACTTCCGGATGGCAATATTATGAGCTTCTTGGCCAAGCGCATACTATCTATAGATAGTTCGAAGTTGACGTAACTCAAGTCTTTGTTATTGTTATGGTAAACATAGCAAACTACACCTGTTTTTATCGATGGTATGTGATTAAGTAAAATACCCACTGTTCTACCGCTTGATGAACAAAACTAACACAGAAATGTATGTGTAAACTTAAACGTTTATAATCTTGATCGAGAAAATCGTGTGATAGCGAGTCACGAAGTTGGCGGTATGAAAACAATAACAATGATCAGATATCATTCACTTAATTGTTTATAAACAACCAACTATGTTTGTTCGAGCACGTTCGAAATTGTGTCACAAATTCCATGTTTTGATTGGTAAAAAATCTACTGGTTAATAATTCCAGAGGCACAATGAATTTTTCAAGGACAAGAAAAAAAAACATACCAAAAAACAAAAACAAACAACCCCCCCCCTCCAAAAAAAAAAAAACAAACCCACAACCCCCCCCCCCCCCAAAAAAAAAACAAAAAAAACAAACAAACAAACAAACAAAAAATAAAAAACAACAAAAAAAAAAACAAAAAAAAAACAACAAAAAACAACAAAACAACAAAACAACAATAACAAAAAAATAACAAAAAAAAAAAAATAACACAAACAAACAAACAAACAAATAACGAATACGGTCAATCAAAAACCCAAATTCGTAAATTGTCACACAGATGTAAAAAAAACAAAAACCCAAAGAAGCCACAAGACAGTAACTGGTACCGTTTCCTTTGAATTATTAGTCAGTCACTGAGCAAGGGACTTCATCCGTTAACAAAGCCAAACGCACCAATATATAAGATCAATCAGTCAATCAATCGATCAATGTTTGGATCCACCAGAATCCGTCGTATTCAGGAACCGATATAGTCATGACGTCATCAGAAACGATTTTGGCTAGCAACACAGATACATACACATTGACACATAATGTGTTGTCACGAAATGAGCTCACCGATAACGAGAATTAATCACATCTGTTTCCAAAACGACAGCAAACAGTACAAATGTGTTGCATCACCCACATCACATACCTTCAATCGTATGTTTGCTTTTTTTTTCCCATGGCGATTTTCGATTTTAATTTTTTTTTTTCAGTTGTAATCCGATTTCGATCCCGACTCTCACTGTGTGGATTTGTATGTTTTTCTATTCTTGCGAGATCGATAACTACAACTGTGATGTCATCGAGGAAACTTCCATAATGTAAATAATGTAATATCGCACGCCTGTATCGATTATCGATTATCGACCTATCTGATCCTTCACAATTAATTCATTCATGTTTCGTTTCATAAACAAGTGGAAGTATTTTTTCTATTTATAGCATGGCGTTGAACAAAATGTAACTTGCAACCTCAAATAAAATTTGAGCATTTCTATAGAGCAATATCTACTAAACGTGATCAAAGCGCTCTCCAAAGGGTCTCCAGTCAACGGCAACACTTTACCTTTAGGACGACTCGCCTGTTAGGTGATCTTACAATAATTTTTTTTACGTCATAGACACCGTTGTCAACGGCCGAGTACTCATTTTACACCTCAAGCTCAAGTACAGGGAGAAAATGTGTGTAGAGAGCCTTTTCCAAGAACTCAACTATGCGCTGCTCAGAGCGAGACTCGACCCCTGAACCTCCGGGTCAGAAAGTGAGTGTCATAGTACTAGACCACATAGCCGCAAATCGGTATTATGTTGAGATAATAGGGTTCAACAGTCGTGACGTCACTTCCTTCGTAATGACGCATAGTAACTTGGTAACTGGTTCTAAACTATCGGAACAATGGCGGACGCCCTTATGAAATACTTCTCCGACGAGCATAAAAGTGTATCCAGGGGATAAAATCATTTAAAATCTGATCATGTTTTGACGTTTATACATTCTGATCACATGGCATATGAAAAGTTCTAGCTCTTGTCAGCATGAAGAATATAATGTACCAGTTTTCCTTTGTTTAGAACCAAGCTGCTCGTTGCTGTGCGGACGTGACATCGGACTATTGAATCCTATTAAGATGTAAAACATTTAATAATTAGTTGAGAAATGAGACGTGGGGTCAGTTTGTTATTTGATTTACTAAGCAGTTAACTGTCGTACTCTGGAAAAACACTTATTTAAAAAATTGGCCAGAAAACTCGTCCTTCAGATATCAATCGATTCAAATGACTCTCATCTTGGCAAACACTATCAAACCAAAGACTTCGAGAAGTCTTCCTTCATTCCCAGGTTTGGGTTTTTGCCAAGATGAGGGTCATTTAAATCGATCGATATTTGAAGTACGAGTTTTCTGGCCAATTTTTTAAATATATATTTTTCCAGAGAACGGCTAAAGGTAAGGAGAATGAATATAGTCCCCTAAATTTACTGAAAACAAAAACAAATCCAAAATCAATATAATAAGATTCAATAGTCTGATGTCACATCCGCCCAGCAATGAGCAGTTTGGTTCTAAACAAAAAAAATCTGTACTTTTTATTCTTCAAGCTGGCTAGAACTTTTTCACATGTCATGTGATCAGAATGTATAAAATTCAAAACATACTCGAATTTATAATGTTTTTCTCTTCTGGATACACATTTAT
>NC_088367.1:39219261-39239261 GCF_034508935.2 Berghia stephanieae | reverse complement strand
ACTGCGCAATAATCAACTAAAATGTCCAAACCCACCAGCAATATGTTTCATTTAGAACCAAAAGTGATTTTAAACAGTGAAAGAGAATTATGTAATTTGAAAGAAAAATAACAAGAAAAAAAACAACCAAAAAAAGAAATCCCAAAAAAACCACATAGCCGCACGGCATAGCCTCGTGGTGAAAGGATTAAAGTTGTCTTCATAAACAATTGACAAGTTGTAAAATTCCGTGTCCACATGCCTTTAGGCCTTACTAGACAAATTATGGTAAGCTCATAGGTAACGGTAACAATCCCTTGCCCCCCCCCCCCCCCCCCCCAATCCCCCTCCGTCTTATCCCCCCTCCCCCAATCAAAATCAAACAGTTGCTAACACACCAAACTGGCACACTCTGGAAAAACCCATGTTTCAAAATGTGGCCAGAAAACCAGATCCTTCAAATATCGATTGATTTAAAGTATGACCCTCATCTTGACCAAAACTTCCAAACCTAGGAGTTCGCGAAGAAGTTTTCCTTCAGTCCCAGGTTGGGTTGGTTTTTGCCAAGATGATAGTCATTTAAATCGATCGATAATCGAAGGACGAGTTTTCTGACTAAATTTTTAAATACGAGTTTTTCCAGAGTAAGACAGTTAACAGGTTAATAAAGACATGTTCAGTAATTAATCACTTCGTGTGTGTTAATGTGTGTGTTTGTGTATGTGTGTATGTGTGCGTTTTTTAGGCCAGAGATAAATATTGGACTTAGATAATCTTATATAATTAATTGAATTAGGCCCAAATAGACGTGCATTTTTTTCAGGTCTGATAACCCAATTCATTATGGGCTCATTGTTGTAATGGAAATCTTTTAAAAAATACACAAAGTATTATCCATTACAACAATGTTAAACTAGGTCCATAAGTGTGTGTAAAACATTATGTTTTGACTTTTATATATTCTGATCACATGAAGAATAAAAAGTACCGATTTTCTTTGTTTAGAACAACGCTGCTCGGATGCCAGACCTGCATATATGTACATGTCGGACCCTACCTTGTGATCGGTTATCAGACTAGTAAACAAGTACAAGTGGTGAGGAAAAGGTGGCTGAATGGTTAGGGCACTCTACTGTGGTCCGGGAAGTCCCGGGTTCGGGCCCCGCTTCAATCACTTTCGTTGTCCAAGAAATGAAATAACTGACGATGGGGCATTTTGGAGGAAGCTAAGGACGGTGTATACTGAAGAAGACGGCCCAGGGAAGAATCATATTTTTATTGGTCAAATATCGATAGCCCATGATATAGATAGTATGCGCTTGGCTAAGAAGCTCGCACCATTGCCATCCGGAAGTATAACGGACCAATACACAAAACTCTGTGTAACAATCATGAACTTTTATAGTCTGGATAATACAGTTAAGTGAGAATTACTCATAATCGTGGATGGCAAAAAAAAAAACAATAACAAAGACCGAGTGACGTCAACTTCGTTATATCTATAGGGTTAAGGGGTTAAATAAGTCAAGACAGTGTGGTATGTAGTATCTTAGTGTAAAGAGCTTTCTATAAAAAAAAAGAAACGGATTAGATATGAATCTCAAAAACTAACAAGTTTCAGGATTTACTCTATATAGCTAGTTATATTTGCGTTACAACTTGACACGAGAAACTCGAACAGTTTTGATGTTTATTTAGGATTCATTTTCTTTTACGACGAAAGCAACCATGTCTTCCTTTCCATCTCTTCATTCTATGCATCAATGTGTCTTGTTGTCTGCCTCTCTCTCTCTCTCTCTCTCTCTCTCTCTCTCTCTCTCTCTCTCTCTCTTCCTTCCCTCTATCTCTCACTCTCATTCCCTCTCTCTGTCTTTCAGACCTCCCCTCTCAGTGAAGATAGAATAATAGAATGCTTGTCACTACAAATAATTATTGCCAATTTCATCGCAGTTTTACAAACTCAAAAAGAACCATCACCACACCACGTCCACCATCATCACCAACAACAATAACGATACCACTCCTCCTCTTACTCCTCCTCCTCCTCCTCCTCCTCCTCCTCCTACTACTACTACTACTACTACTACTACTACTACTACTACCACTATTATTATTATTACTACTACTACTACTACTACTACTACTACTACTGCTACTACTACTACTACTACTACTACTACTACTACTACTTCTACTACTACTACTACTCGCGAGCCCCAGGTTTGAGAGTTTTTATCATGATGAAGGTCATTTATATCGACCGATTTTTGAAGGACGAGTTTTCTGGCCAATTTTTAAATTGCGCGTCTTTCTAGAGAACGGCAGTTACAGTTGACGGGTTTAATCAACACAATACAATTGGATTCTGTAGTCTGATGTCACGCCTCCCGGCAACGGCGGCCATCTTGGTTCTAAACAAAGAGAAATATTTCATACGGGCGGCCGCCATTGTTTCGATAGTTTGGAGCCAATGTTACTAAGTTACCATGCGTCATTTGGAAGGAAGTGACGTTACGACTGTTGAAGCGTATTGTTTATTATCACAATGGTAAAAAAGCCCATAACAAGTATACTGATTACAGCTTTGTGGATATAATAGGCTTTAACAGTCATGACGTCACTTCCTCCTTAATGACGCATGCTAACTAATTAACTGGCTCTAAACTATCGGAACAAAGGGCGTCCTTTTCTTGTGTATCCAGAGAAGAAAAACATTGCAAATATGATCATGTTTTGACTTTTATACATTCTGATCACATGACATGTGTAAAAGTTCGAGTCAGCATGAAGAATACAAAGTACCGATTTTCTTTGTTTAGAACCAAGCTGCTGGTTGCTGGGCGGACGTGACATCAGACTATCGAATCCTATTGCCAAAGCTAAGGAAACTATGAACTGTAAAACGTTAAAAACAAAAATGAATATAGCAGCATCAACAATAGGATTCAATAGTCGCAACGTCACTTCCTTCCTAATGACGCATGGTAACTTAGCAACACTGGCTCTAAACTATCGGAACAATGGCGGACGCCTGTATGAAATATTTCTCCGGCGAGCATAAAAGCGTATCCAGAGGAAAAAAACCACATAAATTTAATCATCTTTTGACTTTTGCACATTCTGGTCACAAGACATAAGAAACGTTCTAGCCAGCTTGAAGAATAAAAAGTAATAATTTCTTTGTTTAGAACCAAGATGGCCGCCGTTGCCGGGCGGCGTGATATCAGACTACTGAATCCAATTTGATACGTCTGGTGTTCAATTTGATCATATAGATAGTATGCGCTTGGCTAAGAAGCTCATAACATTGCCATCCGGAAGTATAACGGACCAACACACAAAACTGTGTGTATCCATGAACGTTTATAGTCAGGTTAATACAGTTCAGTGAGCATTACTCATAAACACGGATGCAAAAAAAAAAAAAAAAAAAAAAAAAAAGAATAACAAAGACATGAGTGACGTCATCTTCGAACTATCTATAGATAGAATGCGCTTGGCTAAGGAGTTCACAACATTTTGCCATCCGGAAGTATAACCGACCAACACACATAACTGTGTAATCATGAACGTTTATAGTCTGGTTAATACAGTTACGTGAGAATTACTCATAAAGGCGGATGGCAAAAAACAATAACAAAGAACTGAGTGACGTCATCTTCGAACTATCTATAGATAGTTGAAGTTGACGTCACTCAAGTCTTTTGTTATTGTTTTTTGCCATCCGCGTTTATGAGTAATTCTCACTAAACTGTATTAACCAGACTATAAGCGATCAAGGTTACACATTATTTTGTGTGTTGGTCCGTTATACTTCTGGATGGCAATGTTGTGAGCTTCACCAGCAAGGGCATACTATCTATATCATTTTCTGAGTAAAAATACAATATTTATTCAATATCTTTTCTCCAAAATTTTGGTTGAAAAAAAAACAACCGAATCTGGAAGTGAATAAATAAAAAACCATTCCGTGTTTGGTATATTTTCGTTGAAGCTGTTTTATTAATTTTGTGTATTTCTTTTGATGATGGTATGACAGAAGTATACTACATATTTATTGGGATTAATGACAGGGAGGTCAAATATTCTGTTAATATGTGGTCTGAAAATCTACCCAGATATGATACAAAGGGGATTGTCAAATTTTTTTTTTTTTAAAATTGAGCTTTATATAGCGTTATATCCACTAAATGTGCTAATAGCGCTTTACAATGGGTCCCGGGTCAACAGCAACATTTAACATGTAGGACGGGACATGATGCCTGTTAGGTGATATTACATTTTTTCGGACAAAGACAACGCTGTTAACGGCCAGGTACTCATTTTACACCCGAGTACGGTGAGAGAATGTGAGTAAAGAGCCTTTTCCAAGGACTCAACTATGCGCCGAGCGCGAGGCTCGAACCCAGGACCTTCCGATCCGAAAGCGAGTGTCATACCACTAGACCACGTAGCCGCATAGTAGGAGGCGTTGTCCGCAAAAGGCAAGGATAGATGTTGGAAAGTATAATTCTAATGTGAGAGTTGTTCATATGTGGAACAGCTTGCGTGATGAAATTGTATGCGCAAAAAAACAAAACAAAAAGAAACAACTTAAATTTGTGCTAAAATAGACTTGACAAATATTGGAAGGAGCAAAGAAAAAAATAATACTGCATTTACACGAATACAGAACAAAAATATCAACACTCGCCGTTTGTGGACCTGGCGTGGCCTCATAAAAGAACACTTGTACTCCGGCAAAATGAATTTATGGTTAGTATGCGCTTGGCTAACTAGCTCACAACATTGCCATCCGGAAGTATAACGGATCAACACACAAAACTATGTGTAACCATGATCGTCTATAGTCTGATTAATACAGTTAAGTGAGAATTACTCATAAATATGGATGGCAAAAATAACAAAGACCTGATTAGATAAGAACCTGTGTTGGGAATCATCCCAAAACATCTACGTATGATGCAGACCTGATTCTGCTACAAAAAATCTTAGTACTACGACTTTTTGCCTTCAATTACAAAAGTGAATTATCTCCTTTGACTAAAAATAAAACGCTCTCAAAAAAGGAAGCTTCGGGGATAGCGGAACTAAATTTTGGATTTTGAAACATTTATCAAATCTTGACTTACTTTGTTTCTGACTTACTAATTTAATTCTTATCAAGCCATGAGGCACAAGGGATCTGCCAAAGACCTCAGCAAAGAGCAGCAAATTTATGATTTTTCAACTGGATAATATGCAGTGACTTCCATCCTCAACACTGAAAACTACGGATTGTTATAGTTTTCACGAAGCAGGTTTGATATTGTGCTCAGAATTTTACAAAAACGGTACAGTTATATTAAAAAGTAGTATCGGCGGGCTTGCAAATTTCCTTTAAAAAAATCCAAACGACCTCTGAATACTCACTTGAAAACACCATGAAAATCTCATCTCAGTTCCATTAATTCTATCTTTTTAAACATTCCCTCCGTCACGAATTAATTAATTAACTCTTTCCTTACTAGCTATTTTTAGAATTTCCAATGAAAATTCACACCCACCCAACACAAAAATAGACGTTTCCTAATCAAATAAAAAAAGTAACAAGTGCATTCTATACAGAATGATGTTCAGCAAAATTAGCTCTACAACACAGTGTTTGGTATTTATTGCTGTAATCAAAGCATTTCTTTAGACTTTGTGATGTACAAGAGAAATCAGAATGATAAAAGTGGTGTCGGTTTTATCGTAACGAATGTGACGATTTTCCTATGGTTGGTAAGGAGAGGGTTAACAAACCTTAATGGAACCGACTCAATCAAATTCAATCAGTTCATCAAATATAGAATCCAAGATAATCAAACAGTTAATTCTTTTTCTTATGTAATGAAAAATCATAAAACTAATGTAGTCACTTCAAAAAACGAGAAGATCTCAAGTACACATAGACTAACACCGCACTTAAACGGAAAGTGTCAACTCGTCTTAGAGATGGTTGAGTCATTTAATTAACCGCCTCTCTCTCTCTCTCTCTCTCTCTCTCTCTCTCTCTCTCTCTCTCTCTCTCTCTCGACTTTCCTTCCGCACATAATTTGACATCGAAAGAAAGATAACTTAATCACCAAGCCATTGCGACAAGGACGATGGTTTTTTCTTTACCTGTGGTAAAGGACAGGTAACCCCGTGGCTAATTGACTTCTGATTGAATTGGCAGGTAAAAAGGTGAAAGGTCAACATTAGATGGAGGGGCCATGATGTCCTTTAGAAAGGGAATAATTCAAATTATCGTACATTGCAGATGGCAGAATTGAACATAAATCAATATAATTGTCTCAACCCAAATAACAAACTACTCGACACGAAACATTTCGTTTCGGACACAAAACCCTTCTTCAGCCAACAACAAAAACAGTTAAAACGATAATATTTCCGGTAAAATTCGAACAAAAACACCGGGTTTTTTTTTTACTTTTCCGGTCTGTTCAATTTTGCTATGATGAGAATTGAACCCACGACCCGACGACTGGTAGGTACGCTATTCTACTGTTTTCATTTCTTGTTGTTTCATTTTAAAACAGTAATATTATATCCTGATATCAGACTAGAGTAAAACCAAATCATGCATTCAAAGGACGACTTAGCCACTCTACCCTCCTGGACAGTTTACATGTAGCACATCCTTATGTGCTAATGACCGGTGATTGATTTGGATCGACAGCTATTGAGCAAGGGTTAACTCAATATATACACACACACATACATACACACACACACATGTATGTATATATATGTATATATAAATATATATATATATATATATATATATATATATATATATATATATATATATATATATATATATTATATATATATCAGGAACTATTATAGAGTATCCTTAGTAGGCAATGATATATATACGATTGACGTAAACCAACTGTTTGAAGTTGTTTTTGACAGCTTAAAAAATGATAATTTTTCATTATCCATTACATACTACGATCAATTATATAAACTGAGAGAGATAGAGATAGATAGATAGATAGATAGAGAGATAGATAGAGAGAGAGAGAGAGAGAGAGAGAGAGAGAGAGAGAGAGAGAGAGAGAGAGAGGGGGGGGGGGGGGAGGGAGGGAGAGGGATGGATTGACAGAGATAGAGAAAGAGGGAGAAATAGGTAATTGGAGAGAGAGAGAGCGAGAGAGAGAAGGGGAAGATAAAGAGAAAGAGAGAGAGAGAAGGGGAGGGGAAGAGAAAGGGAAAGAAAGAAAGAAGGAAAGAAAGAAAGAAAGAAAGAGAGAGAGAGAGAGAGAGAGAGAGAGAGAGAGAGAGAGTGTGTGTGTGTTGATAGTAGATAGATAATTATTACACACAGAGTTGCGTCATATCGTGGGTTAGATATTACCTCTAAAATGGGATCTTATCTAGGAGTGTACGCGGAAAATCCTCATAATTTGGAGCGTGGGTTCTTGCTCCTGCACTGCGCGCTCTACACAGTGACCTAAAATGACGTTTTCAGTTCCCTCAGCATGATTTATCTCTTGACTTGCATGTTGATGAGGCGAATGATACTTGTAATTAAGGCCGAAGTAATTAAAAAATATCACTTCGGGTCAATGTGTTAAGTGTGCAGTTTTGGAACAAGAACCGACCCCGGATGAACACCCACTTCAAATAATGACGTTTCGAAGATTTTCCGCACACATTCATCGGCAGGATCCCATTACAGAGGTAGTATCTATACCAGTATAACGCTTTGACAGATATGACAAACTTAAATTGTCACAAAAGATTGAGTAGTCGGTTGTGTCTGTCTAATGCCACCAAAAGATCAAAGAAAGCATTATTATCACTATAAGACATAGGCACATCAGTGCTATTAAAAGTTCACTTTTAGTTTTGTGACCCTCATGATACACAGGTAGGAACTTTACAAATTAATTAAATCGTAAGTGTGTTTTCCACAAAAGCTGCGTATTATAAACAAATGTGTTGATTTATATCTTTTCACGTGAGAGCCAAAATACGTCAAGATTTTGCACTGTTTTTCTACCAGTGTTCTCTCTGACACGTGTACAGTTGGAAGCATTCGACTGCAAGCGTTTTCTCTATTTTTTTAGCTAACCAATCAAAATGTAATAAAATGATAATAAGCATTCTGATTAGTTGACTATAAATGAAAGCATGACAATCCACTCACTGATGGTCGTCCTTCCACCGAACGTCTCTTCTGACGTCATCACACACTCGAGGTGTAAGGCATCATAGTGCGATTGGTTTCAATGGACGGAGAATATCGTGTCAAAACGCTGATGGTGAGCGTGATTACTATGTGGTATCAAGTGTTACTCACAGGTGGGATATCTACACCTCCAGTTTGGAGTAAATTTATTGTGGTATGAGTGTGAGGTCAAAAAGAAGGTTCATGCACGAACGGACGGGAAACATTCGATGTGTCAACAAGAGAATTCTTTAGAGAAATAGACCATAATGCGAAGCCAGGGTTTATCTCAATTTCATAAGAGATAAACGGTATGTTAGGCTCCGAAACCTCCCCCCCCCCCCACACACAAGATACTCTACACGGATTGGAATTGTATCCTTGTTAAGGAGAGGATTGCTCGACCACCTGGGCTATCGGAACACCTATTCAAAGTGTCAGATTTGCCTTGGAATTTGTATTCAAACGAAATTATTTATCAATCGAGCACTTCTATTATCTTTCAACGTGATTGATCGATTTGCGGTGTAAAATAATTTGAAAACGATCTCTTTATGAAAAATACTCACAATTTCAAAAATTGTTACATCACAATTATCGGTCAATTTCATACTATATGCCTACCTGTGGGGTGGAAGGCCTTCCGGTTTGCGAGTGTTTCTTATAATGATTTGACACTGCGATGATTTGATTTGCACTATTACACCGTACAATGCCATGCATTATTTTTCAAAACTCGACTGGGCAAAACATTTGCAAAAAGTGTTCAAAATCTGACGGACCCGAAACTTCGGCTGGTCAGCTTGTATTCAAGACAGCTATAATTAGTTAGTTTGCTCAGCAACAGAGTACCCAAGATTTGGTCAAAGACTGGTTGGAGTTTTTGCAGTGACAGCGATATTTAGAGACGAGAAACTTCTGAAGTGGAAATAGGGTTATAATAGCAGAATATGCGTACCTATGTCAGGTCGTGTCAGGTCGGTAAACATCCTCTCGCTCATAATGTTTAATGTGTAAAACAATTGAAATTTGGCACGGATTTTCAAAGCTTCGATATTCAGTTGAGTGATTCTTCTCACTAAATTTTCTAAGACAAAAAAACTTTTGTGTGTGTATACGATTGATAAAGGGGACGGAAATTGTGTGTATTTTATTTAAACACATAATTTTCAATTCTCAAATAGCATGTTTACCGACTTGACATTGAACACCCACATACGGAAGGAGCCCCTATGTTTCACGTCCCCATATTTTGATTTTAGTCTCTGGTTTTACCTTGTAAGACATTCTTGTTTATATCGAGTTTGCCATAGAGTTAATCTTTGAATAAGTGAAACATCTCTTTCTTTGTTATTCCATCAGGTAAATAGCATAGAATCAAAAGCATCTATGATGTAAAAAAAATAATGCTTTTGATTTTGGTGTCATTGACTCACAAACTGTTATTAGCTGAAATCGAGACCTACCAAAACAGTCTACTTTCTAAAAATTGATGATTCGCACACAACTAATATTTCCTGCTATTTATCCCGTTCCGTCGTCTTGACTATTTAATTTCCAGTCAACGAAAAGGCCGAGCCACCCTTAATACATGCCAAACAGACAAACAGGTCAGGCCCAGTAAGTGAGGAACAATATTTTGACATGCTGATGAAGGAATTGTATCACAACACTTGACGACATGACTGAATATGCATTGTATTTCAATCATGTGTTAAAACTATGAGTAACGCTCATGATCTATGGGTTGCTTGCTTAGGGAGATCGGCAAGTGGTTAAAGTGGATACGGGTCTTCGGTTTACGGTCCAGTCAGTGGTTGATATCAGGGGCCAAATATACTTTATTTTAAATTTCCGACTCAAATACAAAACCATTGAAATGGTTATTCGAATAATTATAATAAAATATACGGTCACTGACGTAATTTTCAAAAGTCTATGTTGATTGAATCGTTTGAGACTAATACAATGAGATATCTGAAAAAATAAAGACATCCATGTCAATAGATTGACAGGCATAACAACAAGAGGTCACAAAGGAAATGTCAATGGGAGGGATCTATATTCAATGTTTTCATCCAATTTAGTCATCGATCACATGATTTGTTGCTGTCAAAGGATTGGATATGTCTCTTAATAAAACAAGCTGCTTGTTTCTGAAAGTTGCAAACATACCCATGAGTCATGCTGAACAAAATGACCAATTGTGCCGTTGGATATTTCTCAAACTGTGAACACTTTTCGACATGTGGGTCATTTTGAGCACACTTTGCAATGTGACCAATGGCCTCGAGCACATGGAAAGGTAATATAGATCATCCCCATTGTGAGCACTTGTTTAAAATGTAGAACATGAGGAACATATCCTATGGCCCGGCCATTGACCTGAGCACATGATCATGAACATACAATACTGATTGTCCAAAAATGTACGGGTAGACTCAACTTTGTTCGGTATTTTTGTTGTTGTTTTACAGATGTCAATGTCTTCAGTTGCAATTAAAGGTCTAAAAGTTAATACGTCGTCTTTTGACTTAACCCTTTGTTAGCGTGATTCGAGTCTATTCTAACATGACATATTAGAGTGAAAGTTGCACTCTATAGATAGTATGTGCTTGGCTAAGAAGCTCATAACGTTGCCATCCGGAAGTATAACCGACCAAAACACAAAACGGTGTGTATACATGAACGTTTATAGTCTGGTTAATACAATTCAGTGAGCATTACTCATAAACGCGGATGGCAAAAAACAATAACAAAGACCTGAGTGATGTCATCTTCGAACTATCTATAGATATAATGAAGTTGACGTCACTCTGGTCTTTGTTATTGTTTTTTGACATCCGCGTTTATGAGTAATTCTCACTAAACTGTGTTAACCAGACTATAAACGTTTAAGGTAACACATAATTTAATGTTTTGGTCCGTTATACTTCCGGATGGCAATGTTGTGAACTTCTTAGCCAAGCGCATACAATCTATAGAAATAACGAAATTGACTTCATTCAGCTCTTTGTTATTCTTTTTAGACAGCATATTGTTATGATTAGTTATCACTAAATTATATCAATCAGACTATAGATAGTATGCGCTTGGCTAAGAAGCTCATAACATTGCCATCCGGAAGTACAACGGACCAACACACAAAACTGTGTGTATCCATGAACGTTTATAGTCGGGTTAATACAGTTCAGTGAGCATTACTCATAAACGCGGATGGCAAAAAACAATAACAAAGACCTGAGTGACGTCATCTGCATACTATCTATAAACGTTCAAGGTAATACATAGTTGTGTGTGTTGGTACGTCATACGACTGTCGGATGTTGTGAGTATTTTACTTTAGCTGATAGCAACAGTATGAAGTCTCGCCAAAGGGCATGATCTACTATATTAACTTTCCATGTGCTCGAGGTCATTGGTCACATTGCTAAATGTGCTCAAAGTGACCCACATAGTGAAAAGTGTTCACAGATTAGGAAATATCTAACATCGCGATTGGTCATTTTGTTCAGCTTGACACAGGGGTATATTTACACCTTTCATAAACAAAGCTACGTGTTTATATGTGTCAAGATATATCCAATCGTTGAACGGCAACAAATCAAAGTGTGGGTAGACATCTTGTTTAAGCATTGGGATTCAATAGTCTGATGTCACGTCCGCCCAGCAAACAGCAGCTTGGTTCTAAACAAAGAAAATCGGTACTTTTTATTCTTCATGCTGGCAAGAACTTTTTCACATATCATGTGATCAGAATGTATAAAAGTCGAAACATGATCAGATTTATAATGATTTTCTCCTCTGGATACACTTTTATTCTCGTCGGAGAAGTATTTCATAGGGCGGTGATGGAGATAATGGGGTCCGCCATTGTTCCGATAGTTTAGAACCATTTATTATGCGTCATTACGAGGGAAGTGACGTCACGACTGTTGAACCCTATTTGCTTCGCTTGCTTGTTTGACTGTTTTTTTTTCTGGGTTTTTCTTTTTTTTTTTTTGTTTCTTGTCAGAAGTCAATGATCTCTGCTAAAGAAATTTGAAGTTCACACGTCATTGCGGTATTTTAACCAGTTATGTACGCACTCGGGTAAAACATATATTTACAAATTTGGCTAGAAAACTCGTCCTTCAAATATCGATCGAGTTAAATAAGCCTCTCTCTCTTAAACCTGGGACCTCGCGAAGTCCCAGATTAGAGAGTTTATGACAAAATGGCTGTCATTTAATTAACTCAGTCGATATTTGAAGGACGAGTTTTCTGGTCAAATTTTACAATATATGTTTTTTTTCAAGACTACAGCACATAACTGGTTAAATATCTCGGCATTTGGCAATTGAGAATAGTTATAAGGTCTTGGCTTGTTTAATTGAAAGGTGAAAAGTCAAGTTTCGTCGGCCTTGGTCTGTATGAAATCTCGACAGGACAAGGAAGGAGGATGTGACGCCATATTTAGGCCTTGTTGGTAATGTGATTGAACGATAGGCATATGTAGGTGTGCGTGTGTGTGTGTTGTGTGTGTATGTTGTGTGTGTGTATGTTGTGTGTGTTGTGTGTATTGTGTGTGTGTGTGTAAGTGTGCGTTTATATGTAAAGGATTGAGTCTTTAGGCAGGCGTCATTGGTAATTTATTGATTGAAAGATGGGCATGTGTGTGTGTGTGTGTGTGTGTGTGTGTGTATGTGTTAGAGACAGATAGACAGAGGGAAAGATGGAGAGATAAGGGGGGGGGGAGAAGAGAGAGAGAGTGTGTGTGAGTGTGTCTCTGTATGCATGAGAGAGATACACAAATACACACAGAGACAGAGAGACAGACAGAGAGACAGAGAGACAGACAGACAGACAGAGACAGATAGACACACACACACACACACATACACATATAGATAGATAGGCAGAGAGAGAGAGAGAGAGAGAGAGAGAGAGAGAGAGAGAGAGAGAGAGAGAAGAGAGAAAGAGAGAGAAAGAGAGAGAGAAAGAGAGAGAGAGAGAGAAAGAGAGAGAAGAGAAAGAAGAGAGAGAGAGAGAGAGAGAGAGAGAGAGAGAGAGAGAGAGAGAGAGAGAGAGAGTTGCTTGCATGTATGTGTGTGTGGCCGTATGAGTGTGAGTGTGAGTGTGTGTGTTTGTGTGTTTGTGTGTGTGTAAACGCCTTGAGGGTAATCATTTCATGGTTCATCAGTTGATTGGAGACATCCAGTGGTCAGTACGAAGGCAGTTAATCACAAATTGGTGTTAGGTCGAATCATTCACTGGGTGGTCAAGGCTTTACACGTGGTCAGTTAATGAGACGAAGAAGGACCTTTCTTATTATATGGATCTGTTAACTAGTTCTTGCGTACTCTTGTGAAAAACACATATTTAGAAATTTGGCCAGAAAACTCGTCCTTCAAATTAATATCGATCAATTTAAATGAACCTCGTCTAAGCAAAAACTTTCAAACTTTGCGAAGTCCCAGGTTTGAAAGGCTTTGCTAAGACGAGGGTCATTTAAATCGATCGATATTTGAAGGTTGGATTTTCTGAACAAATTTCTAAATATGTATTTTTCCAGAGCACGACAGAGTTCTGCCGTACTTCGGAAGGACTCGTATCTAAAGATTTGGCCAGAGTAATCGTCCTTCAAATATCAATCGATTTAAATAACCATCATCTTGGCAAAAATTCTCCGACCTGGGACCTCGCGAGGTCTTCTTTCAGTCCCAGGTTTAATAGATTTTGCCAAGATGAGAGTCATATAAATCCATCGCTATTTGAAGGATGAGTTGTCTGGCCAAATTTTTAAATACGCGTTTTTCTCTTCTTCTCAAGAGTACGCCAGTTAAATGATTAACTCTCTCCTTACTGATCCTTTTCAGTATTTCCCAAAATGTCAGGCTCACCCAGGAGAAAAATTGTTTTTTTTTAAAACTCAAACAATCTCTCTACAAAACAACTTTATGTTCTTATTAATTAAATAAAGATCATTGTGATGTTCAAAATAAATCTGAATAAGAATAAATGTATATTGTGTCGTAACAAACGTGACGATTTTGCTGTAGGTGGTAGGTAGAGGGTTAACTAATAAATAGGAAGGGAAACTTGACACATCCCGAAGGCACGCGGGCCTGGTTATAAGCGACGAGTGGAGTGGCCCCGAATGGTACAATTTTATTATATTTTAGGCTATGCAAGGGTGAGCCTGTGTTTGGACGAACGGACAGATAGCACCTGTTATGAAGTGCATTTTGTATCTTTAAATACTAAAACAGCATGAGCTTTCATCTAAAACATTATTCACTAAATTATGTGCTCAAAACGATTTATAATGGACCACACACCTTCAGCATTATTTAAGTAATTAACTCCCTCCTCACCAACTACAAAAAAAATGGTCACATTCGTTACGATACAACCAACATTTTTTCTTATTAGATTTGCTTTACAAATCACAAAATTTGAAGTAAAATCTTTGTTATATTTACAGGAACATAATGTTATTTTCAAAGCTTGTTTTCCTGAACGAAATTGTGTATCGCATGTACCTGTTGCTTTAAAATTTGAGTTTACCAATTCAATTGATATGTTTAGTTAGTAAGACATTTCAATATAAATCTGGTAAATGGTCGGTAAGGAGAGAGTTAAAGGGTCTTTTCCAAGGACTCAATTGGCGTTATCCAGATGGGACTCGAACCAATGACCCACGAGTCCGAAGGCGAGTGTCATATCCCAGGCCTTGCGAGGTTCCAGGTTGAGAATTTTTTTTCCAAGATGATCATGAGAGTCATTTGAATCGATCGATATTTGAAGGACGACTTTTCTGGCCAAACTTTAGAATACGTGTCTTTCCCGAGTACGCAAGTTAAGTGATTAACCAAATAAAAAGCTAGTCATGCCATTTTTTGGTTGTGTCCATTTTATTAAGTCCTTCAGAACCATAAGGCACAGGTAGCCGGAGTCTATCCCGGTTTCAATAGCGTGAATAGGATAATAATAGCAATTGCTTGCTATCCTTTAGATAGGCAGCTAGTCTATCGCAAAATACTTTATGCCGGATCTAACGGGCAACAGCGTAGACATTTAATTTATGTTGATTTTTGTGTGGCTGTGTGGTCTAGTGGTATGACACTCACTTTCGAATCGGAAGGTCCTGGGTTCGAGCCTCGCTCAGCGCCTAGTTGAGTCCTTGGAGAAGGCTCTTTACTCGCATTCTCTCTCCGTACTCAGGTGTAAAATGAGGCCTGGCTGTTAACGGTGTTGTCTCTGTCCGGAAAAAAAATTGTAACACCGTCTAACGGGCGTTGTCCCGTCCTAAATGTTAAATGTTGTTGTTGACCAGGGACCCCTTGTAAAACGCTTTGGGCACATTTAGTATATTGCGCGATAAAAAAGATCATTTTTTAAAAAGATTTGTATAGTTATTTGTCTAATTTTCAATTTCAGCCCTTTCAGACCACATGCTTCATTACACAATGGTGAGAGGAGGCCACTTAAAGAAAAAGAAAGTTTACGTATGCTAAATCATTCGTCCTTATTCTTTTATCTCCCTTTTCAAAGAAAGAACTGGGAAAATATTACGAAATCTTTTGATGAAACAACTTGTCCTTTCTCCTCCTATAAACGTGTCCGTTTGCTTTTTAGGCATGTCGTCCAAAAGAAATTGAATAAACGACGGACAACGAACTTCCAAACCCCATAGGTCATCAAGGAAACAGACCAGCTTGCTGACAATTCAAAGTCGTAAGACTACCATTGATTTGTCTCCCCTTGACGACTCATACTAGGCAATCTTCTGTTTTGGAGGCCTGCTTTGCCGTCTGCCGTCATGTGACTGCTGTCACGTTAATGTGTCGATGACGTCACTAGCGGCGAGAGTTTGTACGAGAATGGGCGAGAGATGGACATTGTGACACTGTACTTGGATGACCCGTCGGCTTTGACAGTCTCACAATTGATTATATTTCCTTATGGTCCGAACTCCTGGCTGACAAATGTTCGTTATTAGTAAGCTTGCAGTGTTTTCAGACTTTTAGGTCATAAAAGAAACGGGGAAAAAAGAAGATGATGGGCCAGACAAACTATTATAGACATCGCGTTTATTAGCAAAATATGATAGTCCAGCTGCCCAATCCCCACTGGGTGGACCGAGGCAACTTATGTCCAAATAGACGTACATTCGAGGTTTCTAGTTGTTGGATGGAGCCTCTTTGACCTAATTTAGATTGTATTGTAAGAAATAATATATTTTTAAAATTTCTGTTTTTCTCATAAATCATCATATAAATCATTCCGGCTATTCAGATTATTTCATAAAAATAAAGGAAAATTCCAAATATTGAATGTTGGGTTCAATACCAGACAAGGAAAAGAAAGAAAGAATGTGAAAAAAAAATCACTACCCCCCCCCCCCCCCCCCCCCAACACCCCCCCCCCCCCAAAAAAAAAAAGATGTATAATGTTTTTCTGTTCTGGATACACTTTTATGCTCGTCGGAGAAGAATTTCATAAGGGCGTCCGCCATTGTTCCGATAGTTTAGAACCAGTTACTAAGTTACGAGGGAAGTGAAGTCACGACTGTTGAAAACTATTCCGGACACTTTCCGAATCACTTGTCCTTCAAATGGACATATAATATCCTACAATGAAAAAAAAAATAATGATTCAATCAACGACTTTCAAACCGTGACAAACTCATCACCCCCTATCGATAATAGGTGCCTTTATTGCCACACCCCTACCGACTCCCTCCCAAGAATGACCATAACACATCGATAAAACAGAATCTACCCGGAGCGATCAACACTCATCCCTCCTGTTACCACTAGGGTTGCCAGGTTGTTTTTTGTTAAATGTGCTAAATAAATCATAGAAACATTGTCGAAATGTGTGAAAAGTGCTTCAGTGAAATTTACCCCAATGTGATTGTTCATGGTTGATATATATGTATTTCTAAAAAATGTCATTGTATGAAATAGGTACGTTTTATACTATTTAAAAAAAAAGTAAATTTACTGAAACCTTATGCCCCCTCGCCTCTCTCTCTCTCTCTCTCTCTCTCTCTCTCTCTCTCTCTCTCTCTCTCTTCTCTCTCTTCTCTCCCCCCCCTCTCTCTCTATCTATATCTCTCTCTGATATATTATTTGTCTGGTGGTGTGGTGGTGTGTGTGTGTATGCATTAATGTCTTTCTGTGTGTCTGTGTCTTTGCATTTACGATAATCTGTAATCTTTTTGCTGTCTCTAAATTTATTTAGTGGATTTGGCGCTATATAAAAGCTCACGTTTTAGTATTCAATTGTTGTGCAATTTAAAATAGATCTTTATGTTTTTATTGCTTTTTTGTTGTCGGCTGAAGATCGGTTTGTATTCGATATTTCGTTCTTTTTTGAAGCTACTTTATTCATTTTGTTTAATACTTTTTACAGTCCACGGCTTCTAACAGTTTAATGTCACTATGATATTGGTGCTATGCGTTTAAGTAAAATACTCAAAACATCCGTCGCCTGATATGACGTACCAACACATGAAACTTTGTGTATCCTATCGTCGATTTCGTTTTATTCCATTCTATAGATAGTATGCGCTTGGCTAAGAAGCTCACAACATTGCCATCCGGAAGTATAACGGACCAACACACAAAACTATGTGTAACCATGATCGTCTATCGTATGGTTAATACAGTTTAGTGAGAATTACTCATAAACGCTGATGGCAAAAAAACAATAACAAAGACATGAGTGACGTCATCTTCGAACTATCTATAGATAGTATGCACTTGGCTAAGAAGCTCACAACATTGCAATCCGGAAGTATAACGGTTTCAACACACAAAACTCTACCATGAACTTTTATAGTATGGATAATACGGTTAAGTGAGAATTACTCATAAACGTGGATGGCAAAAAAAAAACAACAAAACCCAAAAAAAAAAAAAAGCAAACAAACAACAAAACAATAAGAAAGACCCGAATGACGTCAACTTCATTCTATCTATACAATACAAAGCTAAATACAGCACAATAACACTCACCAAGCAACCAAAAAAAACAAAACAGCCGTTAGTCAAGTTAGGTCCTTCATCATGTGACCTGGGTACGTGTGGTCACGAGTTTTTATAACGCAGGGGTAACCAAACATTGGAACTTGCTCAACGTGTTTTCCACCCACCGGACAATACACACTGCTGTAGGTCAGTGGTCAACAATGTGTTTTATTTCAGTCGTCCACCCCGTCTATGAGATACGTAGTATGCGGTTGGCTAAGAAGCTCACAACATTGCCATCCGGAAGTATAATGGACCAACACACAAAATTATATCTTCTTAGTCTAAGAGATAGTTGCGCTTGGCTAAGAAGCTCACAACATTGCCATCCAGAAGTATAAGGGACCAACACACAAAGCTATGTCTGATTATACAAATTGTTATGACCTTATTGTTGTGGTGGAAACACCCTCAAACCAAAGGAAAATATTATCCATTACAACAATTTTCATGTAATGTTTCACGCTATAGATAGAATGTGCTTGGCCAAGGAGTTCACAACATTGCCATCCGGAAGTAGAACGGACCAACACACAAACTCTGTGTAATCATGAACTTTTATAGTCTGGTTAATACAGTTTAGTGAGAACAACTCACAAACGCGGATGGCAAAAACAATAACAAAGGCCTGAGTGACGTCATCTGTACATCTATAGATAGAATGTGCTTGGCCAAGGAGTTCACAACATTGCCATCCGGAAGTAGAACGGACCAACACACAAACTCTGTGTAACCATGAACTTTTATAGTATGGTTAATACAGTTTAATGAGAACAACTCACAAACGCGGATGGCAAAAACAATAACAAAGGCCTGAGTGACGTCATCTGCATACTATCTATACAAACTGGGATAAACTCTGCTCCATGAGCCTATTGGCTCTGGAGAATGATAATGTTGTTTTTTAGTTCTTGTTTTGCAAAGTTATATTTAACATGCTTTTAAATTTGAGTTTAAAATTCCATATTCATTGAATATTTCGGGGAAAAGTGCTAAAAATGGTCGGTAGGGAAAGGGTTAAATTAAGCCCATCATTTTTGTTCGGTATCAGACCTGCAAATATATGTACCTCGTACAAGATGGATCACATATCAAGGACATCAAATGACTATTAATTTTTCTCACCGTCCTGTGAATGTCGCCCATAAATCCAACCTGCTTGGCTCTCGACCACCTTGTACAAGTGACCAAATCAAGTATGGACTAACAACTGGTTAGTTATAAATGGGCCCCACGACAGACACGGGCCCCGAGGCCCTGTAAGACTGTATGACGTCAAAGAGTACCAATATGGCTTTTTCATTAGAGCAGAGATGATGATGGCGATGAGAATGAGGTTGTTGATGAGTAGATAAAGGGATAGTAATAATAACGATTACAATAGGGAAAAGATCATAAAATGTAATAACATTTAAAAACGTTAAAAAGATAACAATGATACCACCAGAACCACCGAAAACCAATATTGACGATGCTGATTATGATAATAATGATGATAATATATATATATATATATATATATATATATATATAATAAAATATATAATAATAAAAATAATAATAATAATAGTAATGATAATAATAGTAATAAAAACATAATAATAATAATAAAAAAGAGAATAATAATAACAATAATAATAATAATAGATAATAATAATAATAATAATAATAATAATAATAATAATAATAATAATAATAATAATAATAATAATAAAATAATAATAATAATAATAATAATATAATAATAATAATAATAATAATAATAATAATAATAATAATAATAATAATAGTAGTAGTAG
>NC_088367.1:39209261-39211761 GCF_034508935.2 Berghia stephanieae | reverse complement strand
ATAGATAGAACGAAGATGACGTCACTCAAGCCTTTGTTATTGTATTTTGCCATCCGCGTTTGTGAGTAATTCTACCTAAACTGTATCAACCACACTATAAAAGTTTATGGTTACACGCAGCTTTGTGTATTGGTCCTTCATACTTCCGGATGGCAATGTTATGAGCTTCTCAGCCAAGCGCATACTATCTGTAGATAGTGTGTGCTTGGCTAAGAAGCTCACGACATTGCCATCCGGAAGTATGAAGGACCAACACACAAAACTGTGTAACCATGTACGTTTATAGTCTGGTTAACACAGTTAAGTGAGAATTACTCATAAACGCGGATGCCAAAAAAAAAAAAAACAAAAAAAAAAAAACCAATAACAAAGACCAGAGTGACGTCAACTTCATTCTATCAAAAGTTTGTGAGTATTTATCAAAATATTTTGACACAGTAATGACGAGAGAATTGCATTGCCACGCATTATGACATTATCATGTATAGATAGAACGAAGATGACGTCACTCAAGCCTTTGTTATTATATTTTGCCATCCGCGTTTGTGGAGTGATTCTCACTAAACTGTATTAACTCGGCTATAAAAGTTCATGGTTACACATAGTTTTGTGTGTGTGGTCCGTTATACTTATGTCAAGTTGTGAACTATTTGCCAAAAACTATGTAAACAGTTGAATCACTTGTCTGTATGTTGGCATAAAACACATCTTAAACAATCTGGCCAGAATTTTGTGCTTTGTTCGATTATTTCTGATGGACCTGGTGCGCATGGCTATAAACTCCTCACAACCTGGGATTCAGCCTCGCTCGTCTTGAATAAAGTCTCTTTACTAATTTTATTCCAGGAATGAGATGGGTTACATTGTCATTTGTCCGAAAAATTGTATATGGGTAAGAGGGTTATCTGTCCCATTTTTAAATGTCGTGTTACCGGATCCTGTAGCGCTTGGCACATTAGTGTATGCGCTATGGTAAAAAGTTACAAAACAAACACGAAAACAAACAAAAACTCATCAATGTTGTAAGCTCTTGAACGATATATGTATATGTACTGGTAATACGTCGTGACGTAAATTTACTTCCTAAACGCGAAGTGTAAATGATAACAATGAATAAAAAGTGAATTAACTTTTAGAAATTACCTATAGATAGTATGCAGATGACGTCACTCAGGCCTTTGTTATTGTTTTTGCCATCCGCGTTTGTGAGTTGTTCTCACTAAACTGTATTAACCAGACTATAAAAGTTCATGGTTACACAGAGTTTGTGTGTTGGTCCGTTATACTTCCGGATGGCAATGTTGTGAACTCCTTGGCCAAGCGCATTCTATCTATAGATATTTCGAGTGGTGACACTAGGAATTTTCTCTATGTTTTTGCCATCGCAGTATGATCTATAATGACTCCAACTGATTAAAACTTACTTACAGACGAATGAAACACACAGTTTGTGTTTGTGCACGTATTACCTCCGGTTTGGCTGCTATGACTTTAGCCAAGCTCACTATTCTAAGGTAGATATTCTACATCGACGAAAAATCGAGGTGAATTCTTTGTTTAGACGGAAATTCAAGTTCAGCGATATCACTAGAATTGTGAGAACTTTGAAAATCTAGCCAACGAGCAACAGTTAACTTTAACGGGACATGACGCCTGTTAGGCTATATTTGTCCGAGCGGGCCTGAAGGCGTGTCACAATTCCCGCATTTTGATTGGTAAAAACTACTGGTTAATTGCAGGAAAATGTGACCAACAATAGCGAGTCAACAATAAATGAAAAACACGAAAAAGAAACGTTTCTTACTAAAGTCGTTTCCAGTGAAGTAGTACACTTTTAAATAAATAGAACATTTGTATAGCGCAATATCCACTAAACAAGGCGCTTTACAGGTGCCTGACCAACAGCAACACGTAACATACGTCATTCAAGCTAAAGGAGAAAGATACAAATTATGTTGAATACAAGTACTGATACCATACCTTTTGTTTACAAAATATCTAATAATATTACTAGTAGGAGTGGAATAAACGTTTTCTTTCATTTCTTTGTATTTATTAAACTCGTTATATTTTTATCGTGCAAGCTCGTAGATTTACTGGGCAAGATAAAAATAACTCGTTTAAATACAAAGAGATGAAAGAATCGTATATTATTAAATTTCCAAGGGAGTACTTTTGTTTGTGGGGAAGTATAACAAAGGAAATTCTCTGGGTGGGTTTCCTGACCTCCCATTCTGGACAGAGAGGTACTTAACTGCATCTTATATCCCCCTATATTTGTTTTCCAACTTGATTTCTGTCTTCGTCTTGGAATGAGATTATTTGGTTTTGTCCTGGTGAAATGTATAGTTAGGTTTGGGGTATTTTTTCCCCTTGTAAATCATCTCTCTGCTACGCACTGTATTATGTTTTGTTTACATATATGATTTGTAAACATCTGAGTGTGTTCCTCTTAGTGGGGATCTGTGCTTGTGTCTGGATGAGAATTTTAGGTGATCTC
>NC_088367.1:39186761-39206761 GCF_034508935.2 Berghia stephanieae | reverse complement strand
AATATTTAACAAGGATTGGCGATTGAATAGTATCGAAGGCGGCAGACATATCTATTCCAGTTATAACTATTTCTACTTTTTCTGACAGGGTTTTGGCAGCAAGCCATTTGTGGGTCCAAACTACATCTGCAGTACTTCTCTCCGTCCTGAATCCGCTTTGACTATTTGACAAATAATTTTCAACAATCGATCTAATTCTATTCAGTGTGATCAGGGAGAGCGATTTTTTAATTGTATTAAGAAGAGTAATTGGTCTCAAATTCTCTGGAGGGCCTTTTGGTTTTCCTGGCTTTTGAATTGATATCAGCTCCCCTTTATTAATATCCAGGTTCTGGTGATGTTCAAACGCCAGATTGAAAATGTCCGCTATGTATTCATCTAATAAGGGTGGTCCATATTTTAGAAGTTCAGCGCATACTCCATCTTCTCCCGGTGCTCTGTTGTTATTTAGACTTTTAAAAGCATCTCTCACGTGTCTTGGTGTAATCGGTTTAAATAGTGGTCGGGGATCTCCTCAAATGAGCTGACGTGTGGCTCTTTGTTGTCTTGAAATTTTGTTTTATAGTATTCAAAAAGAACATTTGAAATGTCATTCATCATCATCATCATTGCATTTTTCACCCTGGGTCAGGGTCTTGGCCACAGACAAACAGTTTCCATCCTTCTCTATCCTGAGCTAACTTTTTAATCTCATTCTATGTCTTATCACTTCTCTGTATATCAGCTTCTTTAATTCTTCTCCATGTTCCTCGTGGCCTTCCCCTTGATCTTCTGCCCTGAGGGTTCCAGTCCAGTACTTTCTTTGTTATAGTGAGTCGTTCTTTCTAAGCGTGTGTCCAATCCACCTCTATCGTGTTCTTCCTATTTCCTCTCCCACTGGTTTCTGCTGTGTTCTTTTCCATACTTCTTCATTGTTTATTCTATCCATCCATTTTATTCTAAGTAGCTTACGCATGCACCTGTTTACGAAAATCTGTACCCTCGTTATACATGCCTTTGATGCGTTCCAAGTTTCACATCCATACAGTAGGACAGACTTCACATTTGAGTTGAAAAGTCTTAGCTTTAGTCGAAGGGAGATATCTTTAGTTCTCCAAACTCTGTTCAAAGATGTGAATGCAGCCTGTGCCCTTCCTATTCGTGCTTTCACCTCTGCTTCCGTGCCTCCATCCTTGTCAATTATACTTCCGAGATAGCAGAAAGTGTCTATATCTTCGAGTTCCTGATCTTTTACTTTGATCTGCTCCCTTTGACACGTACCTATCCTCAAAATCTTTGACTTTGCAGGGTGAATTCTTAGACCAATTGATTCCGAGAGGCTGTTTATAATTGTGGTTTTTGCTTGCATCTGGTCCTGGGTGTGGGACAAAAGAGCCAGATCATCTGCAAAATCCAGATCATCCAACTGTGTCCAGGGGATCCACTGTATCCCATTTCTTCGCCCTTTGGAGGTTTCATTAGCCAATCAATGGCAAGGATGAACAGGAATGGTAAGAGCAAGCATCCCTGCTTGACACCAGTCTTAATTTCAAAGTTATCAGTAAGCTGATCTTCATGTACAACCCTGCAACTTGATCCTTCTTACATTTCCTTTATGAGGTTTACTATCTTTTCAGGGAGCCCATAATGTGCCAGAATTTTCCACAATGTTGCTCTGTCAATACTGTCGAAAGCCTTCTCGTAATCCAGAAAGTTGACAATAAGAGGAGAGTTCCATTCTATAGACTGTTCCACTATGACTCGCAGAGAGGCAATCTGGTTGGTGGTTGAACGTTTTTTTCCGGAAACCTGCCTGTTCGTCCCGCAGTTTAGCATCTGTTGCACTCTTAATTCTCTCTAAAATAATACGGTTGAAAACCTCTCCTGGGATAGAAAGAAGAGTGATACCTCGACAATTATTACAGTTACTTGATATTGATACTACTAAACTTCTTGTGGTCTCTTTGATTCTTACCCGCCTTGATTATTGCAATAGCTTGCTCTATGGTTGTGATAATAATGTCATTAATCGACTCCAAAAGATACAGAACAAAGCAGCTCGATTGGTAACGTTATCTAAAAAGCGTGAGCATATAACACCGATTTTGGAGGACCTACACTGGCTACCTGTAAAGTTTAGGATTGAATTTAAAATACTCACCCATGTTTTCAATTGCTTAAACAATTCCGCTCCTGTTTACCTTCAGGAACTTATCCACCTTTATGAACCCAGTCGAAATTTAAGATCTGCCAATTTAAATATCCTAAGGGAACCCCCAAAATCGTTAGTTTTTCATGAGAAATCCTTTGACCACCATGCCCCCCGACTGTGGAACTCCATCAATATTGAAACTAAAAATAGTGAAAATCCACTTATCTTTAGAAAACGGTTAAAAACTGAGCTTTTCTGTAGGGCATATAATTTGGACTCTTAGTATGTATTTTATTATAATATATTATGTTATCATCGAATTTGTGTGGTTTTAACATGCCAGTTCTATATTTGTATATCATACATGATGTGTTGATGTAAAGCGCCAGTGAACAATTCCAAATTGGAACTAGGCGCTATATAAGTTCATTATATTATTATTATTATTATTATTATTATTATTATTATTATTATTATTATTATTATTATTATTATTATTATTACTGAGGTCCCCACAGCCGTTTAAATAGGGCCCAAACTTTCAGTTTAGTTACTTCTTCCCTAACTGGCTACCGTCAAGTAATGTAAACAATCCACCGTCAACCACAGTGATAACAGCTGTCAAGACGGGGTGCACTGGCAATAAATTATGTCTGCAGGTAAATCTCATCCCTTTGAATTTCTCTCAGGCAGAGAGTAGTAGAAATTTCATCAAAATACTCAATTTTCTCAGCCTGTTGTGGACGCAGCATCTGTTTCATAATTTTCAAACATATATGGATACAAAGACCAGCTTTTCCTCTACAAGACGCAATTATTTTTGTTTACATCATTAAATGATAAGTTTGTGTTTTGCTCTTTTGAATAATCAGAGTTTTTTATGAAATAAATATTAAAATTATAAGTTTAAGAAATATTTAAAAATTCAAAATATCAAACCAACACTTTTTACCATCAAGTGCGAGGGATCAGAGAAAAGTAGATAAAATTATCTTTCATATGATATATATGTAATAAAGTCAGACAACCGGGTAGCTGATGCCGGCGAGTGTGATAGAGACAACCGGGTAGTTGATGCCGGCGAGTGTGATACTGATGGAGACAACCGGGTAGTTGATGCCGGCGAGTGTGATACTGATGGAGACAACCGGGTAGTTGATGCCGGCGAGGGTGATAGAGACAATCGGGTAGTTGATGCCGGCGAGTGTGATACTGATGGAGACAACCGGGTAGTTGATGCCGGCGAGGGTGATACTGATGGAGACAACCGGGTAGTTGATGCCGGCGAGTGTGATACTGATGGAGACAACCGGGTAGTTGATGCCGGCGAGTGGTAGTAGTGGTATTGGCAGAGTGTAGAGGCCGTGGGAGTGGATGGATTCGGTCCCGGGGTCGACTTAAGAGTTCCAGACTGTAACTGCGGCGGTGGTGGTCAAGTGAGGAAGATAGATCGAGACAATGAAGTGACAGTTTAGTACTACTGTTAGTGATAGTAGCATGACTTCATGTGTCAGAAGTAGAAGTAGGGAGTTGATTTCATGAGCGAAGAGCACACACCACAGTCAAGTCCGGAGACACCATAGTCTACCCGAGTCCCTAGCCCATCCACTCCAGGGTAGTGGAGGCGATCAAACAACAAAGGCCAGGATGTAAAATGATGAAGTCTTTATTCAGGAACAATGGAACAGATCATTCTTTTGTATCGTATTCTATAGGCGGGTAGCAATGAATGGATCAATGAATGAATGAAAAGAATGGATGACAGAATAATCTCATAGCAGTTAAAAATAGATTTAGCGCGGACGTCAGGGAAAGCACCTACGTCACTGGTCCAGGTAAAGTGATGCGTAGACTGAAGTGAGTAAACTCGATCGAGTTGTGTGCATCTTCATGATTTAAACAAATTAATGCAAATAACATAGGACATGTATGAAGGAACGAATAAGTCTAAACTAAAGAGTTATGCTACAAAATCAATCATAGTGAATTGCAGAGTTAAAGAGTAAATGTTTAGCTCGTAATAAGTAATCAAAGGCGTTAACGTTATGGCTGTATGAAATATTTAAGTAGCAATTATTAAGTGTACAGAAGAACAAAGTAGATTTATGACTCAAGGTAGGTGGCTAGAAAGCTATGATTTGCCAGAATTAGTGATATAAGTTTGTAAATGATCATAGTTGTTAAAATGAAGTTATAACGATGTGAAGTGATGAAAGAAAGAAAGCACACAAAAATATAGTATCAGGCCAGAAGTCACACCCAGCCGAAGATAAAAATAGTACTACATCGAGAGACTACCTGTGTAAGGGCTTAACACACAACACACAGTGTACTATTGATCATAGTAACACACACGAGTAAAGGAATGTTGATATCAACCACAGAGGCACACAGTCTTGCATTACTTGTATACATTTAAATAGTGATGGTAGCGACAAGTAGTAAAGAGTAATAGAGTACAAAATCAAATAACATTAGATAGAATGGTCATTCTATTACATATACTTTATTATGTAGATTCAGGGATTTAAGAATAGAGGGTGTGGAAAGGAATCTCAATAGTTATTTTTGGTACCAACAAAGAGGAGAATATTTCATGATATTTTAGAAACCCAATAATAAAACTAAATAGTGATGATAAGAGACATTTATTTAATTTGATTTCATTGAATTTAAGCGGAAATTTTAGATATTTCTTAAATTTACTTTTTTAAGTTCTGTTCAGGTTATGGAGAGACACACTGAAGACGGTCATTACACCAGTACAAATGAAATATGTCGAATTTGTTGTGAAAGAGTACAGAGCCGTGCTGAGAGGATTAAAAGACTCTAGACGATATCAACAATTGACTATAAATATAAATGAGAAATTCTGACATATTTAAATATTTCAATTTGCGAGAAATGCATCTCACAGGTACATAATTTAAAGAAATGCGATGCAGGTATTGATACCTTTGGTTCAATGAGAAAACTCTAAACAAGAAACAATACTTAAAGAGGTGAATATGATCCTAATCTTTCACCAGTGATGTGCTATATGAAGTCTATATGACACACAAATTAAAAGAGGTGCAGGTCAAGTACATAAAAAAAGTAATGGGCTTGGATATCTCAAAAATAAGTTTATGGAAATTATAAGAACTCTTTAAGATTTTCTTAGTGGTATTGATTGTCTTTAAATGAATGTCCTTATATAACAATTTTTAATGGAATTCTTATAATTCGTTGATTCTGGGATAAATATAACTGAATCGCATTTGATTATGTTTCTGGTTTATTAAAAAATGTCTATCAAGACAATGCTGTGATTGGATTTCAGTTTTACCTTACTCAAAATCCTTACTTTTACGTACAGGTGAACTGATATCTCAAAACGCCTCAATCTACTGGTATAAAATTTATTTGTCTACATTCTACAGATATTCAACATCATTTCCATTACTTTTGTTTAAAAATCTTAAGTGTTGAACGTGTTAAAATATTCTCTTAAAAATTTTAATTCACTTAAATTTATGTATCAATTTCATGGGTTATACCTCTTGCTTTTTAACAACATCATAATAATGATTAAATAATCAATGAAAACTCTGTTAATAAACTGTTTTGTAGTATAAAAATATTTTTGCTACGCTTAATAACGGCAATACTACATTAGTTTGAAATTCAGAAAAAATCGATCAAAACGGCGAAAAAATTGTCTCCCTCTCTCAGTGTAAAGCTATGACTCATCATCACTAGACTGGCTAGATTTACCTGGCGAACTAATTGAAAGCAATAAACGCCCCCTTTCTTTGGAAGCTTGATAAGATGTCCTTCCTTCCAATCCTTTGGGAATATCCCGTCATTCCAGATTCTCTCAAATAGTGGGTGCAGGACCTCAGCATTTCTTTCAGCATCAACTTTTAGAGCTTCCGGTGGAATCTGATCTTGTCCAGCAGCTTTCCCCCCTTTTATCTTGTTAATGGCACCCACAATCTCTGCTATCGATAGTGGATCATAGCTAATTGGTAACTCATTCCTTGCAGGCAAAATTTCAGGCTGGTTGTCTGGTGGTGGTCTGTTCAGAAGGCAGCTGAAATGTTCCCTCCATCGTTCAGATTGAGCCTCTTTTCCAAAAATAGTATTCCCATCTTTGTCTTTGACTGGTACCTCTGGTTTCCCATATTTTCCAGCAAGTGTCTTGGTAGTTTGATAAAGGATCCTCATGTGTCCTCCTGTCGCTGATGCTCCTGCTTTCTCTGCAAGTCTGTTCATGAATGCTTCCTTGTCTTTCTTCCCAGATCTTTTGACTTCCTTTGTTATGGCTCGATACTGCTCTTGTGCATCCAGTCTTGAAGCCTTGTCCGGCTTGCGTTCACTTGTTCCTTCCTTGTTCTCCTCTTTTCAATAAGGTCCAAGATGGTTGGACTTATCCATTCTTTATGTTCCGATTTCTTTACCCCCAATACCTCGTGGCAAGTTGTTATGTAGACTTCCTTGATCTTTGCCCATTGTGACTCTACATCTATGTCCTCCTCGAGCACAGTAAGCGGTTGGAATCTATTACTCAATTGTAGTCTGAATTCCTCATTCTTTTCCCCATCAAGTGCATTCACCTCGAATTTTCTTCTTGTATGTGATCTGGTCCCATGTTTTCTGAGTCAGAGCTTAATCTTTGCCAATAGGAGGTGGTGGTCTGATCCAAAATCTGCCCCTCTCCGTACTGTCACATCTTCCAATGAACGTCTGAATCTTCGAGATATACAAAAATGATCTATCTGATTCTCTGTCACACCATCTGGTTAGACCCAAGTTGCTTTGTGGATCCTCTTATGGGGGAATACTGATCCTCCAATCACCAAACTGTTGAATGCACAGAAATTTGCAAATCTCTCACCATTATCGTTCATTTCTCCCATGCCGTGACGTCCCCTGATACCTTCATAACCTACGTTATCCTGTCCCACTTTAGCATTAGCATCTCCCATCAATATGTTGATGTCTTTCCTTGGCAACTTGTCAATGACTATAAAATGTATCTTTGTCCTCATCTGTTGCATCATTTGTTGGGGCATAGATCTGTACAATGTTCATGCTGATCTTCTTACTCCGTGTTGTAAAGGATGCCATGATGATCCTTTCTCCGTGTTGTCCCCATCCTCTCAGTGACTTCTGGGCAAACTTACTTAGAATTATTCCTACTCCCTGTGTATGAATCCCGTCCCCTCTCCCTGAATATAAAATCTTCTCCCCAGACTTGAGATGTTTCTGTCCGGATTGTATCCAGTGGGTTTTGCTTACTCCAAGTATATGCAGCTTGTATCTTATCATCTCAGTCACAACTTGAGAGCTTTTTCCTGCTTCATACATGGTGCGAACGTTCCACGACGCAATTCGAAGCTGCTTGTTTGGCGAAGACGTCATCGGGTCAGCAGAGTCCTTTCGGTTTTGTCTGTTGTCCTTCATAAATTCTGTCATTCCAGAAACTCCTCGGTCGCCAAAGCTAAAAAAAGGATTTGGTTTGTCTGTCTGCGTTTCTGTAACGGTTTGAGTTTAACGGAAAGGGGTGTTAACCCTTTGCCAACCCCCAACCTGGAGGACCAGGTGACTCAGAGATGGGGGAATCACACACCATTAGTCGCCTTTTACGACACGCTGGCTTGGCGTTGGGCTATTCTTGACCCTCTCAGTTGAGGGACCCCGGACACCACACGGGGATGAAATGTCATTGAGGTTAATATTTAATTTTCCCGAGTCGTCCTCTATCTTTGGGTTTTCAAACGGTCTTTGGTTTATTAGTCTCACAGCTTTATACATTGCTTGATCGTTGTTGCATTTATTAGTAGTATCAACTTTTTTGTCCAACTCTTCATTTCTAGATCAATTACTCTATGTCTTTTGCGGTGTAATATTTTGTTTCGTTTATATTTGGGTTTCTGTCTTTCTCTTTCCTTTTTTGAGTTTTGTATTCTTATTCGCAAATCTTTTTGTTGGTTAGATAATTTAGCTAATCATGCTTCTAGACACCAAACGACGTGGGTAGGACAGAGGAAAAATAAAGAAACAGGAGCAGTTATTAACATTTACAACCAAATTGATTTTATACTGTGCAGACAAAGACACAAAAAATTCACAACAAATGCGAGATCATACGCTGGCACATTGATAACAACAGATCATAACCAAAAATAAATATTACAAATATTGTCAACAACTCACGATGTCGTAAACAATACCAGCGACAACTCAATACTGAACTAGACAATTTAACGAACAACAACACACCAAACGAAGTATGGTCACGTGTACGAAGTGCAATAATAAATACTGCAATTCAAAGCGCCGGGACAACTACAACCAATCGACAAGGCCGTACGTATGACACCATCATAGCTCAATTATCTAACCAACAAAAAGATTTGCGAATAAGAATACAAAACTTATATATATATATATATATATATATATATATATATATATATATATATATATATATATATATATATATATATATATTTTTTTTTTTTTTTTTTTTTTTAAATTTTTTTTATATTTTTTTTTTATTTTAAAATTACCACGCTGTTGGAGTCAGTCTACATCATTGTTTCAGGCCTTTTCAGCCATCGTCAGGACTGTGTGTTCCATGAGTTTGGTTTGTTGTGTGTTGTTGCTTGTTGAAGTGGTTCCGTAGGTTTATAGTGCTTCCGTCGATGTGGACAACTATTCTAGATCTAGTTTCGAGCACTATTCGTACCATATTTGTATCCAACACGATTCAATTATATATATATATATATATATATATATATATATATATATACACACACACACAATATATATATATAATATATATATATATATATATATATATATATATATATATATATATAAGAGAGAGAGACACTCGGCACAGACATGAAGGGATTTGGAAGAAATGGCACAAGACAGACAAAGTGGAGGACCTTCGTTGATGGCCTATGCCCTGTAGGGACAAAAGGCCAAAGTAAGTAAGTAAGAAAGGAAGTAAATAATTAAGTAATTAAGTAAGTAGGTACGAAAGTGCATAAGTAAGAAATATCTCTTTAATGGACTTAAAGGTTAAATGTTTGAAAAAAAAACCCCAAAAAAAAAATTTTTTATAAAGGATCAGGAAACAAACAAGCAAAAACAAACAAAAAAACTCCCAAGAAATAAAACAATAAAAACAAAACAAATAAAAATAAAACCAAAACAAAATAAAAAGCAAAACAAAAAAAAAACACAAAACAAAAAAGCAAACAAACAAACAAACCCGAATTCCCCGCCCACACAAGCCACTGAGCTATCCAGTCATGTTCTATACCCTATATTTCTCATTATTGATATAAGTGCGATTATGTGGTCCTGTGATATGACACTCGCTTTTGAATCGGAAGGTCCTGGGTTCGACGGTTGCTTGGCGCATAGTTGAGTCCTTGGAAAAGGCTCTTTAATCACATTTTTCACCGTACTCAGGTGTAAAATGAATAAAAAACTGACCGTTAAAAGCGTTGTCTGGCGGAAAAATGTAATGTCGCCTAACAGGCGTCATGTCTGTTCTACATGTGACGTGCCGTGTCGTTGTTGGTTAGGGACCCTTTGTACATGGCTTTGGGCACGTTTAGTAGATATTGGTCTATTTGATAGCCCAAGTTTTATTTTATTATGATTTCTTTTTTGTTGTTTTGTTTAGTTCCTATTGGCATCCTTTTTATGTAATGGGGTTTTAAATATACAACCAGACCGTGCAGGGACATTCTAAGTTTCTTATCGACTTACTTCTTTTTTTACCAAACCAGATCAGAATGCTGCTTTTTAATGGTCATGAAAATTAATTATTCTGATTTGATTGGTTAGGAGTAATGAACCCGGAATAAAGCGCCAGCGGTTGGAAACATTCGGACAATAACCTTTATTGCCTTAGAATTCGTTCCGTTAGAGATATTAGCCCGACATCGTGACTAAGATATTATGCAAATTCATGTATTTTTACGGTAATTACTGTGTACGCTGTATATGGTATAAAACAACACTTTGACATAGGCTACATTGAAATATATTAAATAGTTTTTGGTAAGCATCTATGCAAATAAAAAGAAATAGTGAGACAGGAACACGTATTCTGAAACAAACAGTCAAGATAAAGGACGGAAAAGAGATATCGTTAAAATTTTAAAAGGGAACACCATGATATTATTATTCCACACATGGCATCATCTTTGTCGTTAAGTCAGTCTCTTACAAAATCATTAATTCTGTACCAACAACATTATTATGGACAGGAGCAGAATAACCGAGAACAAAGGCAAAAGCATCAACACCCGAATGGGGAGCAACAAGATGTACGGGACAAGAATGGCAAAATAATTTCCGATCGGGACAGGACGACGAGCTGTGGATGTGAAGCATCGGTGACAACGACGTCTCGACAAGTGGGTCTGTTCAAACAGTTTATGTTAACGTTCATCTCCTTTGGCTACAGTTGTTCTATTGAATTCGAAGCAGTTTACGGGGTGGTCAGGTAAGTAAACGAACCTACTTACTTATTTACTTACTTATCCGAACCAGCGACCACCTGAGCTCTAGCCATTCGGTCTTTTGCCACGACGTAGAGGTTGTAGTTGTTCCAGGTGACTATACAGTGTAAACGAACAGATTATCGCCGTAGTAATTGTTGTTTTTAGATTTTGATTAGATCACATACAACTAAATGCTAATCGGCCATCCGGTAAGTAAACTATATTTATACAGTACACGCTGAATTTTAGCACGCCAATTCCAGCACGCGCTGCAATACGGCATGCTGGATCTGGGTGATCGAAATTTACTAATAATAAAATAAAATAACATAAATAAAATTTCCTTTATTCATCCCATAGGGGAAATTTGTCTCTAGGGTTTATTCCAAGGGAAGTCTGGAATAACCCAGGCGTCAGCCGAAGTGCAGCGCCTCAAATTGAGCTAGGGCGGGGTGACTTGATCAGGTCAACACAGCAGCGGGTGATAGTGTAAAAGAGTAAGCCTATGCACCCATTTGCTGATATAGAAACTCGGGTATGAACCAAAGATCGTTCCGCTGAGCCACACTGCTTCTTAACATTATACAATAAGTCACTACCTCTAATTAGCATCGGATTTCGGCACGCTGGGAGTCTAGCACGCTTTTTAGAATTCTCTCGAGAGATTGCCAGAATCTCGCTAGTAATGTATGTTGGGAGTGCGCATAATCGGATATACAAAATGAGTCATGATGTGTTTGTGTGTTTATTTCTAAATCTGAAAGTCAAATTATCAAAATCACGACAGTCAACATTAACTTTTAATAAATTAGCTCTGTACCTACTCTAGAACAAAATCGTTTTGAAAAATTCTGCCAGAAAACTCGTCCTTCAAATATCGATCGATTTAAATGACCTTCATCTTGGCTAAAACTCTCAAACCGGGGACCAATCGTCTCCATACGGTATTATGTTGATATGGGTCTGGAGATTAAACCTTAATTTTAATCATAGCTTAAAATAATTTATGTAAAATTAACGTCTTCCTCTCATTATTTAGTCTTTTTGATTTCAAGTACTCAATTTTTCTCATTCTACCTGGTTTACACTTAATACCCTATTGGCCGATGTGTACTTATTTAAAGGTCTGATAAAGACAATAACTATGGTCTCATGACGCAAAATACTCTCCAATACTCCAATGTTAAAACGGACCCATCATTGTGTCCAGTAATCAAACCTGCAAACACGTTCACGTCGCTATTTGGGCGTTAGTTCACATTACATTGTTTTACATCCATGTTCTTTGTAGAAACTGACATTCGGTGTTAAATATTCTAGATAATAATGTGACGCTCTTCTTTCTCTCTACCCCCTTTACAGTATGCAGTATTTTGGTCTGCCAGTCTTTTTCGTGTCCCTCCCAGGACTTTTCAGTGGTTCCATTAACAGCTTTCTGGTGCCCGTTTTGGGTCGATTCTCGGACAAAGGACCCAACCCTTTAGTAAGACATGGCTATTTCTAGATTTATATGTTACTCTCATAGATAATAAGGGTATATGTTTAAAATGTATGACAGTTTACTAAAATAAATATGCGCAATGTTCTTGAGGAATACAAGTAAAATGCTTAAGAACATTTGGACAATGTATATATTTGTTGATATATGATCTATATGATGATGATGATGATGATGATGATATATATATATATATATATAATATATATATATATATATATATATATATATATAATAATATAATAAAATAATGAAAATGTTGCTGCTTGAAGCTCGAAGGAAAAAATAACGACAAGTGTTGAATTTTAAGCTTCAATTTATTAGACGAAGACAGATAGTGTGGACGTTTCCGATTTCTCCTTTATCAAAAGAACTCGATGAATAAAACACTAAGGCACTGAGGACAAATGAGATATGTGTGAATGGCGTAGTTAAGGTGAATAAACAAAAACAATGATGGGACAGGTCCTTCGACTTTTATTTATTGTGTTTTTTTGATAAAGGGGAAACCCGAAACTTCCACAGTATGTCTTCGTCTAATAAATTGAAGCTTACCATTCAACACTTATTCAACATCTATTTTTATTATTATTATATTATATTATTATTATTATTATTATTTATTATTATTATTATTATTATTATTATTATTATTATTATATATATATATATATATTGATAGATAGATAGATAGAAAATGAGTAAAATCAACTCAAATGTCGGCCAACAATACGGTCGTTTCAACACCGAGGCGTTTCGTCAGTTGTCAGTTGTGTGATCTTCTTTGAAGAAGAATAGATCCATGTTCCATTTAGAGTGGATTCTTAAATACAACCCTATGAGCACATTCAGGTCATACAGAAAACAAAAATAACACACCCCTATACATTAATAAACACTCCAACCACCCACCCACAATACTAAAACGAATTCCAGAAATAATTGAACAGCGATTGACCAGCTTCTTCTCAAATAAAAACTATTTTCAACGAAACAAAATGCTTATACGAGACGGCACTTAAACACGGCGACCACGATCACAAAGTGACATATAAAAATGGAACAAACCAGGCCATACAAAAACACAATAGAAAACGGAATGTAATATAATATAGTTCAATCCGCCATTTACCAAATCAGGCACAACAAATATCGGCAGACAATTTCTCACTCTCATTGATAAACACTTCCCCTAGAACCATCGGCTCCACAAAATAATATACAGGAAGAACAACGTAAACAATAAGCTACAGCGTCCTTTATAACATGAAGCAGATAATAACGAACCACATCAAGGAACTTCTCAGTAACGTCAATGATAAAAGCAAAAGTACCAATTGGATTCAAGACTCGGATGTCTGATCCGCCCAGCAACGAGCTGATTGGTTCTTAACATAGAAAATCGGTTCCTTTTATTCTTCATGCTGGCTAGAACTTTTTCACATGTCATGTGATCAGAATGTATAAAAGTCAAAACATGATCAGATTTATAATGTTTTTCTCCTATGGATACACTTTTATGCTCTTCGGAAAATTATTTCATAAGGGCGTCTGCCATTGTTCCGATAGTTTAAAACCAGTTACTAAGTTACTATGCGTCATTACGAGGGAAGTAGCGTCACGATTGTTGAACCCTATTGCAACTGCAGGATTAGGAACGACTGCCCCTTACAAGGAAACTGCTTACAAATGGCCATAAAGCTATCATGATCACCAACATAATACATAGGCAGCACAGAACCGCCATTCAAAACGAAATATACAAATCACAAAACTACCATGAATAACGAAAGCAGAGCCAAGAGGACAAAATTGTCAATGCACTTTTGGGATCAGATAAATGCAAAACAACCCCCAAAAAACAAACAGAAAAAAAGTAAACAAAAACAAAACAAACATAAAATACAAAACAAAAGAAAAAAAACAAAACAAAAAAAAAAACACAAAAAAAAAAAAAAAAAAAAAACCACAAAAAACAACCCCCCCCCCCCCCAAAAAAAAAAAAAAATCAAAAACAAAAAAAAAAAAACGCCAACAATTAACATGGGAAATTGTAAAAAAGGTAGTCCTATCAATGTGAAACAAGAAAGTGTAGTCTGTGCCTCACTGGAAAAATGGAAATACTTTTAAACAGTCATAAATATAATACATAATATAATAATAATTAATAAAATAATAATAATATAATATAATAATAATAATAATAATAATAATAATAATAATAATGATAATAATACTTATTGCATCCCAAAAAGGAAATTTTTTGTACAGACGTGTTATAATTACACAATAAGATAAAAATACATGGAAATAGGATTATTATATATAAACAAAAAGAGGAGCAGCTCTATAACCAGAGCTGCGCTTATAATATGAATAATATCACACTGAAAATAGTTAAAACTGTCATATAAATTGAAAATTGAAAGGATTGCAAAACAAATAAATATAAAATTAATATTTATATTTTTAAAAAGTAAAAATGAGAAATAATTATATAAAATGATTATTGCTTGTTGTTATAAAGCCTAATACTGGACGGGAGAAAAGATTTTCGGTGTCTCTCTGTTTTCGTTGAAATAGAGAAAGGGCGACCACTTCTTTCGGACATAATAATTGATGGTCTTAGTGGATGATACTGGTCATTTAATATTTTAGTTGTTTTATTTATACAAAATTTCTCGTATAAAAGATCTACATCGTCAACATCATTTATATAGCGTTTAATGGATTTTTTAATATTTGAATTTATTTTGTTCCTTTCCACTGCTAAGCAATTGCCTCGCCAAGCTGTTATACAAAATGACAAAACACTTTCGATTACTGCTCTATAAAATAATGTTTTATCTATTCTAAACTGAGAGAGTTTTGATAAAAAATATGTACGTCTGTACATCTTATGCCTAATTATTTTCAAGTGTTCATCCCACTTGAGCCTGTCATCAATCGTTACACCAAGGTATTTGTAGTGAGGAACTCGCTGGACGAATTGGTCCTTTAATTTTAACGGTTCTATCGGTTCTTTCACTCTCCTAAAGTCAATCACTAGCTCCTTTGTCTTGCTTATGTTAAGCTCTAGGTGGTGGGCATCACACCAAGACACAAATCTATCAATTTCTTGCCTATAAGCCACTTCGTTGCCATTTGTTATGAGGCCTTGAAGAGCGGTGTCATCTGCAAACTTTATTAAAGGTACACTCAGGTTTTGACTTCTACAGTCATTCGTGTATATTGTGAATAATACAGGGGACAATACACAACCTTGAGGAGCACCAGTATTTGTAGTTATACAGGAAGATTTGTTTTGTCCTAATTGAACATATTGTGCTCTCTCCGTAAGAAATTCGAGCACCCAAGCAATTATATACTTGTTTAAATTCAGACTAGTCAATTTTTGAACAACCAACTGAGGTTGCATTGTATTGAACGCTGAAGAAAAATCTGCAAAAAGCAATCTGCAATAGCTCCTAGCGTGATCTAGATGCCTGTAGATGTTGTTTGTAAGCAGCAAAATGGCATCCACGTCCTGGTTTGTAAGCAAATTGATGACTATCACTCAATGGCATAAACTGATTCCTAATTTTAACAAGAACAAGTTTTTCTAAAGATTTCATGACTATTGAAGTCAGTGCAACAGGTCTGAGATCGTTCATAGTTTCAAGTTTTTCTTTTTTTAAACAGGAATAATTTTTGAAGTTTTCCAAATTTCAGGGATCGAAACGCATTGGAGGGACCAGTTAAAAATATGTGTATAAATGGGGGAAAGCTGATGGGCACATTCTTTTAATAGTTTTTCATTTCAATCCATCCGGCCCAGCAGCCTTCCTCTCGTTTAGTTTCGAAAATACGAATCTCGTTTCCTCTTCACTGACCTCAATAGTCATTTCATCTTCCAAAGCCCTGTCTAATTTATGTTTTTCATTTTCAATATCAAATTTGTTTGCTGTGTCGAAACGTGAATAAAATTTATTTAAAGTTTCAATTTCGATATCTTCTGATATAATCGTGGGCTTTGGATTATAGTTAACAGCAGTTTTAAGCCCCCGCCACGTGTCCCGTATATCCCCAGAAGAAAGCATTTTTCAATTTTATTTTTGTACTTGTCTCTAGAACTAGATATTACCCTCTTTATCTCTTTTTGTTTTGTTTTCAGATCTTTTTTGTTTCCTATACGTCCTATACAAAAGATCCGAACTTATGACAATGTGCAGACGCTCCAAAAATAACTCAATTTAAGAGCACAAAATAACCCCCCTCCCCCATATACGTCCCTTTCCCTCCCTTCCCACTAGCAATGACTATGAAAATGTTTCTATTTTTGTAGGAAATACTCCTCTTAAATCAAAGCCCTATCTCCACTGAGTAAAAATCTTTTTGAATTTTGGAAATCCATTAATATATAACAAAGTTATGCAGTTTCAAATGTGTCGTTTATTTGGATGACTCACAACGAGAAAAAAATACGGAAAATATGGGACGCTTTTTCTGCGTTTTATTCTGGTTTGTGGCTGTATCTCGCTTAATACGTGGAATAAGATATTAAAACTTGGCAATTTTATGGCAAAATTATCAGAAAATATGATGAACACATCAGAAAATGTCTAACTTGTATAGTTTTAGAGCTGTATGGCTAGGGTCAACTTTAATTTTGTTTTAAAATATACATAATATTGATCATTTGGAACTTTTCCGAAGTGTAATTTTGTCTACAACACATATAAATCAAACGAAAAATGCCTGCTAAATTATTATCAATCAATCCCATGAGACCATGGCTTATGTTATTTCTAGTATTTATTTGAGAGAGAGAGAGAAGAGAGAGAGAGAGAGAGAGAGAGAGAGGAGAGAGAGAGAGAGGAGAGGAGAGGAGAGTTAATCTACTATCCCTATGCCATAACAATGAAACAATGCCTTTATTAAAAAAAAGCGCGCAAGGATTTGTGCACCGCGAACAAGTTGCCAGATGGCCACTCGTGTGGCCAAATATATAATTTTGCTTCTTTTATTAAATTTTATTCATCTATTTTTGTCTCATTGATATTTATCCTAGTCTATTCAATTTTCTGTTTGTTAAAATTTAGTTTATTTTAAGTGGGCCAGTCTTAATAGTGAAAGCCATATGATTTTCTATTTAGCCACTTTTGAAGTCGAATTTGGTCAGGTTAAAGTGTGGCCACCTGGCAGCTTCTGGTGGAGCAAAATGGCCGTCTCCATATTTTCACTCATTGAAATGCAAATTGGGTTGATGTTTTGTGAGAATACGGGAAAAGTACTTATCATAATCCAATGAAATTTGAAATATAAATAGAAGAAATGCATATATAACCTTATGAGCGACAAAATCTCTCCTCTTTGTAGTTTTAGAAATATTGTACTCCTAAGAGTTAACATCTATTTTTAACGTCTTCTGGTAATCGTACGAGTTTTGTCGCTTGACATAATCTAAAATGACTCTTTTTAACTGTGTGCCAACTTTCAGTCATATTCATGATAAACAGCTTCGTAATTAATTTTTTTAAAATAGCATGTACGGAACGGCTTCGTCCCATATTTTGTCGCGAATTTGGGCACTTCGTGAGCGAAAAGGAGGCCCAAAGATTTTTGCGGGATAGTCATTGCTACTTCCCACCCCCTTCCCTCCCCCGCCCCCACCCCCTTCACCGCCCCCCCTCCCAAATTCCTCCTTTCCTAAAATATTCCCATTCGCCCATCCCAAATAAATCACACCCTCCGTCCCTTCCCCCCCCCCCTCTTTCCCTCACTATCCCTCCCAATGTAACAACTCCCTCTTTCCCTCTCCCCCATCTCCCTCACCCCCCGTTAGTTTTCATGACTTTAAAAAACAAAGACAAAAACAAAACAAAAAAAAAAAACAAAACAAAAAACAAACCCAACAAAACAAACAAACAAAAAACCAAACAGACGTACAAACCGTTCACTTTTATTTCGTGGTTTTTATTTTATATATACATAGATATGTATGTGTGTGTCTCTGTGTGTGTGTGTGTGTGTGTGTGTGTGTGTTTGTGTTGGTGGTTTCTTCTCAATTAATTATTATTTTTTGTTTTCATTTTCTATCTAATTTTTAGAAACGGAAGTTGATTTTACTAAGCATGACATCTGTCTGTCTTCTGATCGGCTGGGTAACCCTTGGAATTTGTAGCTGGATAAAATTCGTCGAGATGAACAAGAAGCCCTATGAATCAATAGCCTTGAGATTTTCCAGTGATGGAAATAACAGCAGTCATCTTAACCCAACTTTGCAAGAAAGCGTGGTATTCTCAACGAACACGACATTTTCAAAATTGGATGAACACATAAAAACCGAAAGTGAGATACCAATCATAGCAATTTTCTCCGTTTTGCCTTTCATTCTTTACGATACCGGTTACGATACTTCAATTGCAATGTCAAGAGCAACCGTTCTTGAAATCATATCTACCCAGCAGAGAAACAGTATTCTCACCATGGCTGGGCTTATGAGCGGGATCGCAGGACTACTTGCTGCTGTTGTCGGATTGATCGACTTCCCAGGAATATTAGGATCAGCCTTTAACATTGACGGATTTGCATTGTCTCTACTTTCGTTCTCAGTACTTTTTGGATGTCTTGGTTTGGTTTCATCGGTCACCTCCATCAAAAGCATCTGGAAATTACATTGTGAGAGCAAGAAGATAAACAATAATTCTAAAATTCCCCAAACAGAGTTTTATACTTGTTCTCGTAAAATGTCACAATCGGAAAGTTTTCATAACAGTAGGAATGACTCAAAGCTGTTATCTGATTATGGACCTAATAACACAGATGCTGCGATATCTACTCAGAACACACCCAATACCATTTTATTGTCTTCAAATCAAGAACAAGCAATGCCATCAAAAGGATACCAATCACTAATTTCCTCAATAGAAAATTCCAGTGTTAGAAATGCAACACATCAGGACATTTCTCGTTTTATTAATGAAGAAAATCAAGGTTGCTTGAAAATTCCCGAATCTTATCAACATTATACTGGTGACAATAAAGACAAGTCGCCTGCCTACATCGAAGGCAAAAATTTAATCACCGATTCATTCGATTTCAATGCATCTCACGAGAACGTCTTTGGTCTCTTTCATTTACAGAAGTTGAAGGAAGCTGAAATTAATAAAACTCAACGAGACAAAGAAACTAATCCCAAATCAAATTCCTTATGCAACGCGCAGTTTTGCATCTGTATTCTTGCTATTTTCTTTAGCGGTATTGTTGTCTGCTCGACCACTTTATACCAGAGCAACACTCTCACCCTAGAGGTATATAAAGGAGAGCCTCTTGCACTGCCCGGAAGTTCTGGAAGGCTGAGGTACGAGGAGGGCATAAAGATGAGTTCGTTTGGGATTCTGGCAGCCTATGTGTCCTACTTCGTTTTCACCATTGCAAGCCCCAAGTTGATGAGTCGATTTGGTAAATAGATTATAAAATTATCACCATGATCATCATCATCATCATCATCATCATTATCATCATCATCATCACCATCACCACCACCATTATTATTATTATTATTATTATTATTATTATTATTATTATTATTATTATTATTATTATTATTATTATTATTATTATTATTATTATTAACTTATTATTATTATTATTATTATTATTATTAATTATTATTATTATTATTATTATTATTATTATTATTATTATTATTATTATTATTATTATTATTATTGTTATTATTATTATTATTATTTTTATTATTATTCATCTTATCATTATTATTATTATTTTATGCGTGTGTGTCCAAATGTACGATTTCAATTATGTTTTATCATTAATAAGTTTTAAACCAATTAAGAATGAACAAATT
>NC_088367.1:39159261-39179261 GCF_034508935.2 Berghia stephanieae | reverse complement strand
GAAGCAATGTATGGCGTACTGCAAATCCAACACTGTGCTCCCTCACTTCTTCTGTACCTTTTCCTTGCCAGAAGAAGGTATAGTGTTCCTCCTTCATGGATCCCCTCTCTGGGAGTCGTCGCGTTTCCTGCAAGGCTACTATGTCGATGTTCAGCCTGTTCAGTTCACGATCAATCACTGCTGTTTTTCGAGCATTTTAATCGTAAATGTTATTCAATTTCACTTGTTTTGAATGACGTCTAGCGAGCAATATTCTATAATATGAGATTATTCTGCATCTGATTTAGTAAATAAAATCAATTGTTCTAAAACGGACGGGCAGACGGGCAGACGAGCAGAGGGGTAGACAAAACAGATTAGCAGAACACAGCTCAATAAATGCCGATAACCGGTGTTGACAAAGGACAGTGCTCCTTCTCCCCTCCTCTTGTTTTCTTTTCTTTCCAAAAAAACTGCTATAATCATTTTACGTGAGTTAAAACCTATTTCGTTCAAACTTGATGACAGTAAAGAGTCGGCATACCACTTAAGTTATATAAGAACGCTATAATTATCATCATCATCATCATCATCATCATCATCATCATCATCATCATCATCATCATCATCATCATCATCATCATCATCATCATCAACCACTATGATGCTGTATTGTGGCAAGTTATTTACTTTACGCCATTTACCGCATGGGGACAATGGGAGAATGTTCTATTTGTACTGTTGTGTTCTTATGTAAGGCACCGTTCACATTCTGCCTGCTGATGTTGGGTCTTTAACAGAAAGAACGAAAGATGATATATGAAAGAATATTGCATATGCCTAATATAGGATTGCATTTGCATGATTTCAGATACACATACCATGGCAAAAAGAACTGCTCCCAGAGACTTGGACAAGTGTTTCATACGCCAACAAGGTAACACAGACCGTTTAGAATGTCCCTCTAAGTCGAGGAGGTATGACAAAGGGCAAGGCTATGAAACTCTTTTTGAAGATTTCACACAATTAAATTCTTTGGTTTGTGATGAAAACAAGTTGGATGTATCTATTTTTTTCAAATTCATCAGAAAGAAATGATATTATTGAAAGCTTAAAACAAAATGATGCTAAGTGGCATAAGTATTGTCGTGTAAAATTTGATGCCAACAAAATTAGATGATTAGAATTAAAGAAATCTAAAAGAAATGCCCTACAGGAATTCCAAACTTTGTCATTTGACTTGGAGGAGTCACCGTGTGAGATAGAATTTATTTCGCCACTCACGAGAATAACGAGACAACGTTCAAAATTAGAGATTAGCTATAATAAACAAACGTGCTTTTTTGGTAAAAACCTGGAATCGGGAGTACTCCATTCTGTAATGACAACAGACATGGAAGAAAGTCATTTATTGCCGGAGGAGATTTAGTCGCGAATGTCACTGGTGATGATAATATTGATGTCGCAGTTCTTGAAAGAAGTCGAGCTTTTGTTAACATTATATCTTTTATAGAAGAGAACCCTGCAACAAATGTGACGATCGACATGAACCACTGTTGAGCTTATTTCCAGAATTGTCAAAAGTGTCCCAAAAACTCATCAAGTGTTCATGTAAGAGAGAATGTATCGGCACCCAATGCAAGTGTTTAAGGTCCGTTTGCCCTGCAAGGACTTGTGTAGATGCGGGGGGTGTTAGGTCAGTACAGTAATGAGTAAAATTCTCTCTCTCCCTCTCCTCCCCCTCCTCTCTCTCTCGTTCTCTCTCTTAGCTCCCTCTCTCTCCGTCTATCCCACTGACGCCCTCTCCTCCTCTCCCTCTTTTATCTACTAGTTACAACACGAAATAACCATCAGTTAGCTACCGTAAATTGTTACCGGTGTATTTAAAGTTTTAGAATGCACATTGTATTGTCGTGGTTATTTCCTCGGATAAGTAATGCTATATAGGAAAAAATAAAGAGCTAAAAACGCACTGTTATGATAAATTGCCAGAGTGGTTCTATAGCAGGTGTTATTCATGCGGGTCTTAGCTATCTATATGCCAATTTTAAGGATTTCAACCCCAATGTGCAGGGTTTTAGCCTAATTTTCTCTAATACATTGTATATGAAGAAAATATATATTTTTACGAAGTTATTTCCCTTGTTTAATATATCTGTAATAGGTAATATCTAAGGCCTTAGACCGAAACGTTATGATTGATTGCCAGAATGGTTCTAAATCAGATGTTTTTTCTATGGGTCTTAGCAACCTGTATGCAAATTTTCATGCTTTCAACCCGAATTTGCACGGTTTTAGCCTAAAGCACTGTTATAAATAAGGTATACTATTTAGAAGTTTTATGTGTCTAGACGCAAACAAATTTACTACTTTATACAAAACCAATGTACTTGCTGTTTTGGAATATGGAAATAGTATTTGGAGCCCACTTTATAAACTCCAATCCATTACTTTAGAAAGGGTTTAGAGAAGAGCCACAAGATTACTAACAGAATTATCAAATTTATCTTAGGCTGACAGCAGGTTAAGGACATGACAACTCCTCTCTCTTAAGTATGGGAGCTTACGAGATCTTATAAATGTTTATGCAAGACAGTATAATAATTCATAATGAATATAATGTTAATGCAGAATACTTTTTTAGATTTTCTCATGTTACATTCACTAAAGGAGATAAATACAAAATATACATATTGGAAAAAAAATCATTTATTTTTAGAATTGTCAACTTCATGGCATACTATTTTCTGCCCATCAATGTTTTGTTTGTTCATCTTAACAACGCCACTGCCACATTATCTCATTCATCTGTAGTGTTTCATCATCCTGTTTGTTGATAAAGGGGGAAACCCGAAACTTCCATTCTATCTGTTTTCGTAATTAAATTGAATCTTACGTTCAATTTCCCATTGTGATTTATTTCTTCGAGCTTCAAGCAGCACCATTTACATGACCCCCAGTCATGGCAGGATGATCTTTCCTCATATTCTTTTTCTTTCTGCTTTGCCTGACTCTGTTTTATACACATCAGATTAAAAAAAACCCCAAAACACAAAGGTGCATTAAGTAACTAACAACAATGAATTAGTAAGACGAGTCATGGCATGACGCCTATAAGGCGCTAATACAATTTTTGTTTTTTAAAAAAATAGAGCATATATATAGCGCAATATCCACTAAGCGTGCTCAACGCGCTTTACAAGGGGTCCCTGGCCAACAGTAACACTTAACATGTAGGATGGGACATGACGCCTGTTAGGCGATATTACAATTTTCTCGGACAGAGACAACGCTGATAACGGCCAGGTACTCATTTTACACATGAGTACGGTGAGAGAAAGTGAGTAAAGAGACTTTTCCAAGGGCTCAACTATGCGCTAAGCGGGCTCGAACCCAGGACGTTCCGGTCCAAAAGCGAGTGTCATACCACTAGACCACATAGCCGTTTTTCGACTGAGACAATGCTGTTACTGGCCAGGTATTCATTTAGCACCTGAGTAGGGTAAGGAATATGTGGGAATTTTTTTTTTTTTACGAGGGTTCAAATTTGAGGAATCGAACCTGAGGCTTACTGTCTGAAATTGAGTGTTTTGTTAGGGTGGCAGTGCTGATTAAAACTGATTTGATAATTATGATGATGGTTCAAAGTTCAAGGTTCAAGAGTTTATTTAGGCCTTTCATGGCCAAACACCATAATTTTTCTCTGAACAAATTACATCATCATCCTCATCATCATCCTCCTTCTCCTTCTCCTCCTCCTCCTCCTCCTCCTCCTCATCATCATCATCATCATCATCATCATCATCATCATCATCATGGTCAACATCATCATCATCATCCTCATCATCATCATCATCATCATCATCATCATCATCATCATCATCATCATCATCATCATGATCATCCTCATCATCATCATCATCATCATCATCATCATCATCATCATCATCATCATCATCATCATAATCATCATCATCATCATCATCATCATCATCATCATCATCATGATCATCATCATCATCATGATCATCATCATCATCATCATCATCATCATCATCATCATCATCATCATCATCATCATCATCATCAATGATAATGATAATAATGATAAGTATAATAATAATACCTAATAATAATAATAGTAATAATAATAATGATAATAATAATAATAATAATAATAATAATAATAATAATAATAATAATAATAATAATAATAATAATAATAATAATAATAATAAAACTAATAATAATAGTAACATAATAATAATAGTAATAATAATAGTAATAATAATAGTAATAAAAACAATAATAATAATAATAATAATAATAATAATAATAATAATAATATAATAATAATAATAATAATAATAATAATAATAATAATATAATAATAATAATGTTATTGTTATTATCATTATTATTATTATTATTATAATAACTTTTCGGAGACACAACACCATCCAAAATCAGTGCTAGAGGGAAAAGTAGCTGACAGAAAGGCACGAGGCAAACCATGGAAGTCCTGGATAGGAAATGTGGAGGCAACAACTGGAAAAAAGATAATCGACTGCTCGGTAATGGCCCTTGAGAGGGGTGTGTCTTTTTTACGAAACCCGCCGAAACCCGCCGAAACCCTGCGAAACCCGCCGAAACCCGCCGAAACCCGACGAAACCCGACGAATCCCGACAAAGTTATGGAAGTAGGTGGCTGTGGGGAGTGAACCTAGAACTCAAGGAAGTGTTCACCATTGGGGAGTGAACCTGGGACTGGGTTTCGGCGGGTTTCGTAAAAAAGAACCAGTGCTTTTTTACGAAACCCGCCGAAACCCGGCGAAACCCGACAATATCCAGCAAAGTTATGGGAAGTAGACAACTGTGGGGAGTGAACCCGAGACTCAGGGAAGTGTACACCAGTCGGGAGTGAACCTGAGACTAAGGTTATCGGCCGGTTTTGGCGGGTTTCGTAAACAAGAATTAGTGCTTTATTACGAAACCCGCCGAAACCCGCCGAAACCCGACAATATCCGGCAAAGTTATGGGAGTTTGGCAACAGTGGGGGGTGATCCTGGGAGTCAGGAAATTGCACACCAGTGGGGAGTTAACCTGGGACTGTGTAAAAAGGATATCAGTGGGAAATAAACCTGGGACTAAAGGGAGATGGATACCATTGAAAGTTGAAGCCGGATATGGGAGTTGAGTACCAGAGGAGAATGAACCTGACACTATAAAAGGTGGGCGCCAGTGGGGAGTGAACCTGGGACTCAGGGAATTTCACACCAGTGGGGAGTTAACCTGGGACTGTGTAAAAAGGATATCATTGGGAAATAAACCTGGGACTAAAGGGAGATGGATACCATTGAAAGTTGAAGCCGGATATGAGAGTTTGGTACCAGAGGAGAATGAACCTGACACCATAGGAGGTGGGGGCCAGTGGGGAGTGAACCTTGGACTATGTAAACAGGATATCAGTGGGAAATAAACCTGGAACTAAAGGGAGGTGGATACCATTGGGAGTTGAAGCCGGATTTTGGAGTTGGGCACCAGAGGAGAGAGAAACCTGACACTATAGGAGGTGGGCGCCAGTGGTGAGTGAACCTGGGATTATGTAAAAAGGATATCAGTGGGAAATAAACCTGGGACTAAAGGGAGATGAATGCCATTGAAAGTTGAAGTCGGATATGAGAGCTTGGTACCAGAGGAGAATGAACCTGACACTATAGGGGGTGGGCGCCAATGGGGAGTGAACCTGGGACTATGTAAACTGGATATCAGTGGGAAATAAACCTGGGACTAAAGGGAGGTGGATACCATTGGGAGTTGAAGCCGGATTTGGGAGTTGGGTACCAGAGGAGAGAGAAACCTGACACTATAGGAGGTGGGCGTCAGTGGGAGTGAACCTTGGACTATGTAAACAGGATATCAGTGGGAAATAAACCTGGGACTAAAGGGAGATGGATACCATTGAAAGTTGAAGTCGGATATGAGAGCTTGGTACCAGAGGAGAATGAACCTGACACTATAGGGGGTGGGCGCCAATGGGGAGTGAACCTGGGACTATGTAAACAGGATATCAGTGGGAAATAGACCTGGGACTAAAGGGAGATGGATACCATTGAAAGTTGAAGTCGGATATGAGAGCTTGGTACCAGAGGAGAATGAACTGACACTATAGGGGGTGGGCGCCAATGGGGAGTGAACCTGGGACTATGTAAACAGGATATCAGTGGGAAATAAACCTTGGACTAAAGGGACATGGATGCCATTGAAAGTTGAAACCGGATATGAAAGTTTGGTACCAGAGGAGAATGAACCTGACACAATAGGAGGTGGGCGCCAGTGGAGAGTGAACCTGGGACTATGTAAACAGGATATCAGTGGGAAATAAACCTGGGACTAAAGGGAGGTGGATACCATTGGGAGTTGAAGCCGGATTTGGAGTTGGGTACCAGAGGAGAGAGAAACCTGACACTATAGGAGGTGGGCGTCAGTGGGGAGTGAACCTGGGACTATGTAAACAGGATATCAGTGGGAAATAAACCTTGGACTAAAGGGACATGGATGCCATTGAAAGTTGAAACCGGATATGAAAGTTTGGTACCAGAGGAGAATGAACCTGACACAATAGGAGGTGGGCGCCAGTGGAGAGTGAACCTGGGACTATGTAAACAGGATATCAGTGGGAAATAAACCTGGGACTAAAGGGAGGTGGATACCATTGGGAGTTGAAGCCGGATTTGGGAGTTGGGTACCAGAGGAGAGAGAAACCTGACACTATAGGAGGTGGGCGTCAGTGGGGAGTGAACCTGGGACTATGTAAACAGGATATCAGTGGGAAATAAACCTGGGACTAAAGGGAGATGGATACCATTGAAAGTTGAAGTCGGATATGAGAGCTTGGTACCAGAGGAGAATGAACCTGACACTATAGGGGGTGGGCGCCAATGGGGAGTGAACCTGGGACTATGTAAACAGGATATCAGTGAGAAATAAACCTGGGACTAAAGGGAGATGGATACCATTGAAAGTTGAAGTCGGATATGAGCTTGGTACCAGAGGAGAATGAACTTGACACTATAAGAGGTGGGCGCCAATGGGGAGTGAACCTGGGACTATGTAAACAGGATATCAGTGGGAAATAAACCTTGGACTAAAGGGACATGGATGCCATGGAAAGTTGAAACCGGATATGAAAGTTTGGTACCAGAGGAGAATGAACCTGACACAATAGGAGGTGGGCGCCAGTGGAGAGTGAACCTGGGACTCAGGGAATTGCACCCCAGTGGGAAGTTAACCTGGGAATATGTATAAAGGATATCAGTAGGAAAATAAATCTGGGACTAAAGGGAGATGGATACCATTGGGAGTTGAAGCCGGATTTATTTCCCACTGATATCCTTTTTTAGATATTCACTGGTTAACTCCCTACTGGTGTGCAATTCCCTGACTCCCAGGTTCACTCCCCACTGGCGCCCACCTTTTATAGTGTCAGGTTCATTCTCCTCTGGTACCCAACTCCTATAGTTCGGCTCGGATACCCACAGTTATCCATCTCCCACAGTCCCAGGTTAACTCCAAATTGGTGTGCACTTCCCTGAGTCCCAGGTTCACTTCACACTGTCGCCCACCTCCTATAGTGTCAGGTTCATTCTCCTCTGGTACTCAACTCCCATATCCAGCTTCAACTTTCAATGGTGTCCATCTCCCTTTAGTCCCAGGTTTATTTCCCACTGATATCCTTTTTACATAGTCCCAGGTTCACTCCCCACTGGCGCCCACCTCCTATAGTGTCAGGTTTCTCTCTCCTCTGGTACCAAACTTTCATCTACAGCTTCAACTTTCAATGGTGTCCATCTCCCTTTAGTCTCAGGTTTATTTCCCACTGATATCCTGTTACATAGTCCCAGGTTCACTCCCCACTGGCGCCCACCTCCTATAGTATCAGGTTTCTCTCTCCTCTGGTATCCAACTCCCAAATCCGGCTTCAACTCCCAATGGTATCCACCTCCCTTTAGTCCCAGATTTATTTCCTACTGATATCCTTTTTACATAGTCCCAGGTTCACTCCCCACTGGCGCCCACCCCCTATAGTGTCAGTTTGATTCTCCTCTGGTACCAAGCTCTCATATCCGGCTTCAACTTTCAATGGTATCAATCTCCCTTTAGTCCCAGGTTTATTTCCTACTGATCTCCTTTTTACGTAGTCCCAGGTTCACTCCCCACTGGCGCCAACCCCCTATAGTATCAGGTTCATTCTCCTCTGGTACCAAGCTCTCATATCCGGCTTCAACTTTCAATGGTATCCATCTCCTTTTAGTCCCAGGTTTATTTCCCACTGATATCCTGTTTACATAGTCCCAGGTTCACTCCCCACTGGCGCCCACCTTCTATAGTGTCAGGTTCATTCTCCTCTGGTACCAAACTTTCATATCCAGCTTCAACTTTCAATGGTGTCCATCTCCCTTTAGTCCCAGATTTATTTCCTACTGATCTCCTTTTTACATAGTCCCAGGTTCACTCCCCACTGGCGCCCACCCCCTATAGTGTCAGGTTTATTCTCCTCTGGTACCAAGCTCTCATATCCGGCTTAAACTTTCAATGGTATCCATCTCCCTTTAGTACCAGGTTTATTTCCCACTGATATCCTTTTTACATATTCCCAGGTTAAATCCCCACTGGTGTGCAATTCCCTGAATCCCAGGTTCACTCCCCACTGGCGCCCACCTTCTATAGTGTCAGGTTCATTCTCCTCTGGTACCCAACTCCTACAGTTCGGCTCGGATACCCACAGTTATCCATCTCCCACAGTCCAAGGTTAACTCCCAATTGGTGTGCACTTCCCTGAGTCACAGGTTCACTCCACACTGGCGCCCATCTCCTATAGTGTCAGGTTCATTCTCCTCTGGTACTCAACTCCCATATCCGGCTTCAACTTTCAATGGTATCCATCTCCCTTTAGTCCCAGGTTTATTTCCCACTGAAATCCTTTTTACACAGTCCCAGGTTAACTCCCCACTGGTGTGAAATTCCCTGAGTCCCAGGTTCATCCCCACTGGCGCCCACCTTCAAAAGTGTCAGGTTCATTCTCCTCTGGTACTCAACTCCCATATCCGGCTTCAACTTTCAATGGTATCCATCTCCCTTTAGTCCCAGGTTTATTTCCCACTGAAATCCTTTTTACACAGTCCCAGGTTAACTCCCCACTGGTGTGAAATTCCCTGAGTCCCAGGTTCACTCCCCACTGGTGCCCACCTTCTATAGTGTCAGGTTCATTCTCCTCTGGTACTCAACTCCCATATCCGGCTTCAACTTTCAATGGTATCCATCTCCCTTTAGTCCCAGGTTTATTTCCCACTGATATCCTTTTTACACAGTCCCAGGTTAACTCCCCACTGGTGTGCAATTCCCTGACTCCCAGGATCACCCCCCACTGTTGCCAAACTCCCATAACTTTGCCTGATATTGTCGGGTTTCGGCGGGTTTCGGCGGGTTTCGGCGGGTTTCGTAATAAAGCACTAATTCCTTTTTACGAAACCCGCCGAAACCGGCCGATAACCTTAGTCTCAGGTTCACTCCCGACTGGTGTACACTTACCTGAGTCTCGGGTTCACTCCCCACAGTTGTCTACTTCCCATAACTTTACTGGATATTGTCGGGTTTCGCCGGGTTTCGGCGGGTTTCGGCGGGTTTCGTAAAAAAGCACTGGTTCTTTTTTACGAAACCCGCCGAAACCCAGTCCCAGGTTCACTCCCCAATGGTGTACACTTCCCTGAGTTCTGGGTTCACTCCCCAGTGCCACCTACTTCCCATAACTTTGTCGGGATTCGTCGGGTTTCGTCGGGTTTCGGCGGGTTTCGGCGGGTTTCGGCGGGTTTCGCAGGGTTTCGGCGGGTTTCGGCGGGTTTCGTAAAAAAGACACACCCCTTGAGAGTAATAATATTAAGAGGCTGCATTTTCTAATTTTTATAAATAGAAAAACCTTGAGCATTTATCTAGCGCAATATTCACTAAAAGTTTTATAGCTCCTAATAAAGGGCCATGGAGTCAACAACAACACTTAACATGTAGGACGAGCCATGACGCACATGAGGCGATATTGCACTTTAATGTATTGTGATAGAGACAACGTTCTAAGGGTTATGTACTCAATTTACACAAGGATATGACGAGAGCACGTGAGTAAAGAGCCTTTCCCAAGGACTCAACTCTGGCGCTCCAGAAACGAGGCTCGAACCGGGGTCCTACCGAATCCAGGACGAGTGCCACACCACAAAACGACAAAAATGTCTTGTTCGGCAGTGATAGATATCAAAATCATAATTGTTCAATCAAGACAACACTTTTAACAATCAAAAAAAAAAAAAATCCCTGCTGCTTCAAATTTTTGTTTTGCCGAAGAAGAGTCCGAAGTAGAAACGTTTAGCTTTTAATAGATTAAAAACCAAAACCAAAAAAAAAAACAAACAAAACAAACCCTGAGCTTTTGTATAGCGCAATATCCACTAAACGTGCTCAAAGCGCTTTACAAAGTGTTCATGACCAACAGCAACACGTAACATATAGAACAAGACACGACGCCTGAAAGGCGATAATACACGTTATTTCCCGACAGAGACAACGCTGCTAACGGCCAGATACTCGGTTAGAATACGGTTAGAAAATGTGAGTAAAGAGATTTTTTCAAGGACTCCAATGACTATGCGCCGTGCGAAGCTCGAACTCAGGACCTTCCGATTCGAAAGCGAGTGCCATACCACAAGACCACATAGCCGCACAAAGATGGAGCGAAGTTGACGTAACTCAGCTCTTCGTTATTGTTTTTAGACATCCATTTCAATGATTAGTTCTCACCGCATCCTATCATCATCATCATCATCATCATCATCATCATCATCTTCATCATCATCATCATCATCTTCATCATCATCATCATTGCCTTTTTGACCCTGGATCAGGGTATAAGCCACAACAAAAACAGTTTCCATCCTTCTCTATCCCGAGCTAACTTTTTTTTTTTTATCTCGTTCCATGTCTTATCACTTCTCTGTATATCAACTTCTTTAATTCGAAGCTTCTTGTTTGGCGAAGACGTCATCGGGTCAGCAGAGTCCTTTCGACTTTGTCTGTTGTCCTTCATAAATTCTGTCATTGCAGAAACTCTTCGGTCGCCCAAGCAAAAAAATAAAATAAAAATGGATTTGATTTGTCCGTCTGCGTTTCTGTAACGGTTTGAGTTTTACGGAAAGGGGTGTTAACCCTTCGGCAACCCCCAACCTGGAGGACCAGGTGACTCAAAAATGGGGGCATCACACACCATTAATCGCCTTTTACGACACGCTGGCTTGGCGTTGGGTTATTCTTGACCCTCTCAGTTGAGGGACTCCGGACATCGCACGGGGGCATCCCATCAATGACTATATTTTGTTATTATTATTATTATCATTATTATTATTATTATTATTATTATTATTATTATTATTATTATATTATATTATTATTTATTATTATTATTATTATTATTATTATTATTATTATTATTATATTATTATTATATATTATTATTTTATTATATATTATTATATTATTATATTATTATTATTATTATTATTATTATTATTATTATTATTATATATTATTTATTATTATTTTATTATTATTATTTATTATTATTATTATTATTATTATTATTATTATTATTATTATTATATTATTATTATTATTATTATTATTATTATTATTATTATATTATTATTATCATTTTATTATTATATTATTAATTATTATTATTATATTATTATTATTATTATTATTATTATTATTATTATTATTATTATTGTTATTATTATTATTAATATTAGTATCCTACAACAACTATGACTTTCATAATCTTACGCTGTACATGTTATTGCATGCGTTATGCCTGTTATTTCTTGCTTTTCTTTTTACAAGATTCTATTAGATGCGCATGGCTATCTAATTATCCTCTCTACGAAAAATAAATAATTAATAAATCTATTATGCACGAGTGCATTAACCTTTTTGACCTTATAATGTACTTTAGGACAAAGGAATTAGCCCGACCATGGCAGGGCTGTGTGAGAGCTTACGAAATATTGGTCAAAAACGGAATTATAACACCCAAGCTGTGCAATTTCTAATAAAATCATCATTAAATTCAGTAAATATGAAAATATCGAAAGAGTTGATATAACGTTCTAGTAAGTCTACCTAGATAAGAAGTAGATTTTTGTTTAATTCCCTCCTAACCAGCCATTTTCAGGATTTTCTTCCAAAACTTCACACCCAACTAATACAAAATAATTGTTTATCATTCTGACATAATAGCAATAAGTTCTTGCCATACACTTTTTTCTTTAGCAAAACATGTTCTACAACATACTGTTTATTTTCTTTAAATTTTTATGATGTACAAGAGAAATTTGAATAAGAAAGATGTAGGTTCTATCGTAACGAATGTGACGATTTTCCTATAAGGAGAGGGTTAATTGAATGTGTCAGCAACAACAACAACAACAAACTGTTGCGTATTCCCCTTTGTTTTTATTATTTAAGTGACGTAACAAGTTATGGTGACTCAACTCAATGAAAGTTCATTTCAGTGCGAAGTGAAAATGTAAGCGATCAAAATGCATTATTTACTAAAACGAAGAGGAGACGGGTGTTTTAATATACGATTTTTACAATCTTGCTTTTTGGAATTCCGGACGTGTTCCCAACCGGTGGACGTGCTTGCGAGTACGCTACTGGGAACAAAGTTCGAATTCCAAAACGCAAGAGTGTCAGAAATCTTTTAGTCCACCCCTCAATCAATTGGAATTCGTCATATCTGAGTAAAAGACATTTTCAAAAATATCGAAATGATAGATACTTCTTTTTTTCCAAAAAACTCATTTTAGTGAAATGTAACGTTTGATAATCTGACGTCACAAATTATTATTGTAAACTTGATATCATTACGCGTTACTATTTATGGAGAGGAGTGGAATAATAATAATTTAAAATCAATTATTTACAAAACCATTCTACATTACTAAATTTTTCATGTTGATAAAATTGGAAGTCAATAAGAATGACGACGAAGCATCGTATTCATGAAATCAATTGATGATACTATGCGCTTTGGTAATAAAACTAAAAAAAAACCCCAGCAGATAAGATGTATTAAAACACAAATCTGTCTGTAACCTTGTTTTCGTTATAGTCTGATTGATACAATTTAGTTCGAACTACTCCTAAAATGGTTGGCTAAAATAATAACAAAGAGCTGAGTGACGTCATTCACGTCCATCACAGATGTTTACAATTTCAGATTTCTTTTCGTGGATCAGCTTAAAGATGTATTGTCTTGTAACAAAGACAAGCGACGTTAGGCCTGGTCAGTACTAAGAGTGGTGACAAATCTCTGGCCACAGCGTTGCGTCCTTCGCCAATTTAGACACTTTAATTCACTTGACTCAGTTTTGAATAAGTACCTGACTATATAAGGCAATAAATATTTTCGTAGTAACATTTCGAAAAGACACTTTATGACCCCATGTTGCCTGCTGAGGGAATGAAACAAGAACTGTAAAGCGCACTGCAAACTATGAATCTGCTGACATCTACTCAATGACGATGAAGATGAAGATGATGATGATGATGATGATATATATAATATATATATAATTTTTTTTCAAAAATTTTTATTTATTTACTTTTAAAAAGTTTATTTTACCCTGTCTTTGTTTTGTACAAAAGTGTAACCGGCTATTCCCAGTCTGTGGATAAATGCATTGCCGCCCGGCAGGTTGACGTTTAAGGTCCTTATTGGCGGTGAAAAGTTGAGTCCTTCAACAAGTTAATAGCAGGACTTTGGAAAAAAAACAAGCATTAAGAATTTGGCCAGAAAATTTGTCCCTTAAATATTGATCGATTGAAACTAGCCTCATCTTGGCAAAAGAATCTCAAACCTGGGGCTTTGCAAGGTCACGTGTTTGACGGTTTTGCCAAGATGAGGTCATTTTAACGCGAAGTCTCAGGTTTAAGAGTTTTTGCCAAGATGAGGGTGATTTTAATCGATAGATATTTGAAGGGCGAGGAAAAGTGACTGGAATTTGGAAATTATATTTATTTGAAGTTGAAGAAACAAAATCGTCTTTCTTCAATGACGGGTTTGTAGACCAAGTCGCTCTAGGTGGTTTGTAGATAATATGCAAACACAGTCCACCTACTTCCACGGAAATCCGGTTCACCCCATTGCTGTCCGTTACGCTCTCTATGACCCTTACCTTCGATGGCTCTTTAGCGTAAACGCTAACCCCTCCTTTGAGCCTCGAAGTGTCCTCGCGTTGGACCATCGTATAGCCTGGGATCTGGAATCGGGAAGGTTGCACGCCTGAATAAAGGTGGGTCTCCTGTAATAGGAGGATGTCTACGCTATGGGCGGCCAGTAGCTTGGACAAAAGCTCATTTTTTGCCATACTCTGACTCTCGATGTTTAGGGACAATATATGCGTCAGGTCGCTTTCCCCGACATCCCATTTTCTGCTCGGCAGGCCGCGAACCGAAGGTGTGGAGGGACGCTTGCTGTCTTTTCGAACGTGCCGACGACCCTGGCGACACGAACGCGGTATTATTTGGCTAGGCGGCAGACCGCTTCGCCATTGACTTTGGCTCGATACCCGGGATGGCCTAGTGACGGTCAACCGGGATTTTCACCTTTGCCCTCCCGTGGGGCTCAAACCCCCTCACCAGCTGCAAGGTAAAGATTCACGAGGGGATCCACGCTGGGGAGACCGTTTTGGCGTGTTATGTGATCAGAACGTAAAAAAATTCAAAACATGATCAGATTTATAATGTTTTTCTCCTCTGGACACACATTTATGCTCGTTGAAAAAGTATTTCATAAGGGCGTCCGCCATTGTTCCGATACTTTAGAACAAGTTACTAAGTTACTATGCGTCATTACAAGGGAACTGACGTCACGACTGTTGAAGTCAATTGTTTTTTCTTCACTGGCCAGGTACACAATTTAAATAACAGTACGCTGACAGATGGAAGATGGATTAACAAGTATATTGTGGACCTATCAAAACGCGAAATTTATTTGTGACACACTCTCAAACCCTCTCGGACAAGCACATAGCTAGTTGCTTCCAAACAATAGGACGAAGGCGAAGGTGACATCAGTCTGCTATTCATTATTTCTATTTGACCTCGTATTGTGTGATGAATTCTCAGTAGATTAGCTTAATCAGACTGTAAACGTTCAAGGTTGCACGTAGTTTTCTGCAGTGGTACGATTGATCAGCCGTGTAGAGGGGCGTGGCTATGTTCTCTTCCACTAGGTGTTAATAGTAAAAATTAAAGATGGCGTGTTTATGCACCCCCGCCGTTGGAGGTGTAAAAAAACGCAGCGTTTTTATGCACCTCTGTTGGCGGTGTGAAAAACGCAGCGTTATTATGCCCCTCAGTTGGCGGTATAAAAAAAACGCAGCGTTTTTATGCTCCTCCGTTGGCGGTGCTGATCAATTCATAAAATGTTGTTACTTAAAGTTGTAAGCCCCTATATTGTTAGACGAAGACAGATAATGTGGACGTTTCGGGTTTCCCTTTATCAACAAAACACGACAAGACACTAAGCACGAATGAGAGATGTGTGAATGACGTAGTTAAGGTGAATAAGCGTAAACAATGATAGGATAGGAAATAGAATACCCATTTGTAAAGAAGTACGAATTAAATTATGACAATACATATTGATGAATTTAAAAAAATAAAAAATATGCCTTTCCCGCCACGACATCATAAGACATCGTCGCTTAGGCATTCCACGAAGGAATATAGATAACTCATCAAACAAGATGTCTCAGATGTCAAAAGGAATCACCCATGTTGTCCAAGTGAGCAAATTGGGGGTTAATAATCTTGCTCAAGGAAAAAAACCGAAAGTGCCTGAAGCGGGGCTCGAACCCGGGTCCTTCTGGGTCACAGTACAATGCCTTAACCACTCGGCCACTTAGCCCCCATACATATTAATAAAATTAATTAAAACACCGTTTTTATGTACCGCCATTGATGGGGGAGTAAACGTGCGGTGTAGACATAGACCCAGAGAAAAAAAAAGAGGCCAATCATAATATTTGACCCATATACGTCTGTGAGGTTTAAGTAGATTTAGATTGTAGTTTAGCACGCTGTTTACCGATGTACGTTTATACAATGATAATAAATTAAAGAATATATAATAACAATAATTTAAAAATCAAAGGTGAAAAGAAACTTGCACACAAATACCGATCTCAAATAAATAAATAATTTTAGAAAAATAAAATCGAATTCTTTTTAAAAGCATGATGAAAAGTTTTTGAAAAACAACAACAACAACAACAAAAATAGAAGACCCCCCCACCCCCCCAAAAAAACCCAACAAAAACAAAACAAAACCAACAAACAATAAAAGACAAAGACGCGGTAAACGAATACACTGATGATAATGATAAAATATTATAAAATGATAACAATCGACGTTTAAACAAGAAAAAAAGCACGTCGATAACACATTGATTGAATGGTACCGATGCTCTTTCTATAACATTATCCCATAATTTGACCTACAATGCAACTTCTATTTTCTGGTTTTAAAGTTTTAGATTACTATTATTATTTTTTAAAAATATATTAAAAAAGACGTACCTTCAGATGTCACAATATAATATAACTTTTGCCATGTCCAAATGTAGAGACAGCGTCGCTGATGACATTGAGTGGAATGCGCATGCGTAACGGAGGTGCATAAAAACGATCCGTTAAGATACACCGTCAACGGAGGTGCAAGAAAAAACACTACGAAAAAAAAAGGCATCCATGTTAATACGTAGCTTGTTATGTATAGCAACAAGAGGGTATGGAGGAACCGTAAAATTGAGATAGATGCTCATAAAATAGGGCCTGGGTTGTCATTGTCATGCATATTATATTATTGTGACTGTATTTAAAGCAACGTTAAAGCGTTCAGTAAGCTACTGTGTAAAAAAGATTGGGCAAAACTTGTGACGGTTAAGAATGACTTCTTCTTTTTCACTAACCCAATCTTTATCAACGTCGTTGGTTCTGTATCAGGATGGTTATGATCAACGTCACAGAAACCGGTTGCAGCAGCAACATCAACATCAACAACAAAAAACACAGCCACATCTCGGAAAGGGGGGTTATAACGCAGGTGAAAAAAACCAAAATGGTCTGGCTGGATCAAATTTCAATCTGGCCGAACGATCGGAGACGTGGAAAAATTTTAGTCTGTTTGAATAGTTTAAGCTTACTTTTATTTCATTTGGTTACAGCTGCGGAGTTGAGTTTGAAGCAATGTTCAGCATTGTCAGGTAAGAAATTACGTGACAATTCACATTACTATTTATTTGGGCCAATTAATTAATTAATTAATTAATTTTTGATCCAGTAAAAGAACTCGTATTATCACATATTATTTTCATTCACAGATTGCTTATTCTCCCAAAAAATATTCAAAAAATGAATAATGTCGCTATTCAAAAATTGAGAAAAAAATGTGGCTATGAATATTTTGAATTCGCTATCGTCAAATAAGTAAGTATGTTGAATAACTAAATAGAAGATATCATTTTATAGAATGTCAACGTCACGAATGTTAATATTGAAATATCTAAATTAAGTTGTCTGTCTGTTCTGTTTATTCATGTTGCTAATCTTTATGGACCGATGTGTATATATTTGCAGGTCTGCCACGCTAAACGTAATTTTGGGCCTAGTTTAACGTTATTGTAATGGACAGTATTTTGCGTCATTTTTTTGAGATTTCCATTACAACAATGAGCCCATAATGAATTGGGTTATCAGACCTACAAATAAGTACACGTCGTTCTGGACTAATCTTTTAAAAGTCATTAGATTTAAAGACCACAGGTGAAACATAAATTTGCGTCATTCCTTGTGAGATTATAGAATTTGTTTTTTTCCAAGCGTTTTTCATACAATTCACCATAAATATAATTGCGATCAAAAGAAAATATACAGATTTAAAATCGTCGTTACTTTTTTATCCATTGGCGTAGGCTAATGATTTTCCACTGAGTTGTTTACCATTAGTCTTTCTGTGTACCGATAGTTGATGTTTTTGTTTTTGACCTGAAATTCGCTCACCACGTCGCGCACGTGCTAAAAAAACCTTTTAGCCCCTTACTGTGGACAGGAGTTTGTGTCATTTCAAATCGATCCACTAACGAATATACAGTTCTCCTTGTGATATTAAGCATTCTTGCGACATTGGTCACAGACTGTCCAGCTTGAAGATGACCAATGGCACGTGCATGTTGTTCTTAACTAAGACGTTACATCGCGTAGATTAATGGATGGTATTTCGCATTGTGTTTTCCTGCCTTGAAAATGTTTCAAGAAGATACGGATGGCAAAAAAAATTAATCTACTTACTTCCTGTCCAGAATAAGGGACTAAAAGGTCATTTAGCACGTGCGCGACGTGGTGAGCGAATTTCAGGTCAAAAACAAAAACATCGACTATCGGTACACAGAAAGGCTATTGGTAAACAGCTCCGTGGAAAATCATTAGCCTACGCCAACGGATAAAAAAGTAACGACGATTTTAAATGGGTATACTTTCTTTTGATCGCAAGTATATAATAAATTACGCCTTCCGCCATGGCACCATTAGATACCGTCTGTCGCCTAAACATTCTATAAAGGAATACAGATGATCCATCAAAGAAGATGTCTGATGTCAACAGGAATCACCCTTGTCCAAAGGGAGTAAAATTGGGGGTTAATAATCTTGCCCAAAGTTTAAAAATTACGAAAGTGCCTGAAGCTCAAACCCGGGACCTTCCGGATTACAGTGCAATGCCTCAACCACTTGGCCACTTGGCCCATCTTTTTGATTGTAAAGAAATTTCGATCAAACGTTGCTCAATTGTTTTGCATGGTATGTACATTCCGGATTACAGCGCAATGCCTCAACCACTCGGCCACTTCGCCCCCTCTTTTTAATTGTAACGAAACTTCGATAAAACGGTGCTCAATTGGATTCAATAGTCTGATGTCACGTCACCCAGCAACGGCGGCCGTCGTGGTTCTCGTCGGAGAAATACTTCATAAGGGCATCCGTCATTGTTCCGATTATTTAGAGCCAGTTACTAAGTTACCATGCGTCATTACGAGGAAAATGACGTCATTACTGTTGAAGCGTATTGTTAAATCAAAATTGGAAAATTCACAATTTTCATAATTCACCAGTAATTGAGTAAAATAAATGAAGCGGGCCAATCATTTTGCAAAAAAACAAAACAAACGTCACTCGAATCCCAGTGATCGCGAATTGCATAGTTTTTCTGCTCCTTCTTCTTATAAACTCAGTCAGACTGAGATACTAATGTTGATGTGCATTTTAAACAATCTATAAAAGCGATGATTTTCATGTCATGCAAAACAAATCACCAGTTGGGGACTCATGTAGTCCAAACAGTTTAAAGATCACATCTGATTTGAGATGGAAAATGACTTATAATAGACACTTAGATAACCACGCCTCTCGGACAGTCGTCATAATGTAAACAATGGTTGTGATTGGTAAACAGAGGGAACTTCAGAGATTTTACTACCAATGGCAAATGTCTCAATAAAGTACCCACTGTTCTACCGCTTGATCAATGGAACCAACACAGAAAACTATGTGTAAATTTAAACTTTTATAATATGGTCGAGAAAATTGTATGATAACTAGTCACCCATTTGGCTCTAAATATAATATGCGCTTGGCGAAGAATCTCACAACATTGTCATCCGGAAGTATAACGAACCAACACACAAAACTATATGTAACCTTGAACTTTTACGGTCTGGTTAATGCAGTTTAGTGAGAACTAATTATAATTGCGGATGGCAAAAAGCAATAACAAAGACCTGAGTGACGTCAACTTCATACTATCTATGAAAACAATCATAATGATCATAGAATGTCGATATCATTCGCGTTAT
>NC_088367.1:39154261-39156761 GCF_034508935.2 Berghia stephanieae | reverse complement strand
CAGCTGTGTAAAATTCGTGGAGATGAACGAGAAAGGATACGATTCGCGATTATGGGTCAAGAATCATAGTAGTTATATGAACCATACCAACCAACCAACCACAATATTCTCAGCCAATAAAACCGCATCTAAAATTTTTGAAGGAAAACAAATAAAAGAGGAATGGGATTCCAATTCGAAAATACCCCTCACAGCAATTTTCTCTATTCTTCCTTTCGTTCTAATCGATACGGGTTACGATACTTCAATAGCAATGTCCAGGGCAACCGTGTTGGAAATCGTATCTACCCATCAACGAAGCAATATTCTTACTATGGTTGCGCTGATGTCTGGATGTGCGGGTATTTTATCGGCTGTAATTGGAATAATCGATTTCCCAGGAATTTTGGGATCGGCTTATGAAATCGACGGATTGGCTTTGAGTCTAGTTTCATTTTCGGTGTTTTATGGATCTCTTGGTTTAGTTTCATCGATTACTTCCCTAAAAATGATCTGGAGATTCTGCTGTAAAAATGAGGTTTATGACAACAATGACGATTCTCCGATGCCTGGAACAAGTATTGCAGTCTCTCGCAAAGTGTCTCAGCCGGAAAGTTATCAAAACAGTTTCGATGATTCCAAGATTTTTTTGTCTGAAGGCAGACAGTCCTCAAAGACGAGTAAACCGAAGAAGAGTTTATCGTCATTATCTTTTGAAAACACACCAACCGTTCATTTATTACCTGCTGTAGAAACACAATCTGCAGGTTATCGCACTTTTATCTCTTCTTTAGAATCATCTACAAATTCATCGAAAACTTTTCAGTATTCCCAAAGCGGCTTAGGAATTGCAGAAGCATCTGATAATATTGATCATAAGGAAGATGTCAATTTCTACAATGAAAATCGTAATTTCGGTTCTAATTCAAACGAGTTGCAAGCGTCAGAGAGCATTACACGTGCAGGACAATCTTTGCTGCTCTCTTTATCCAAGTCATACGAAAATATCCTTGGCCAAATTCATCTTGAGAAGTTAAAGGAAATGGAAGAAAATAGAGTCGAAAAGTCCAACAAACCAAAGACAAAATCTACGTTGTGCAACATGAGATTTTGTGTGTGTATATTAGCAATTTTTCTGAGTGTCAATTCGGTGAACACGATGACGGTGTACCAAAGCAATACTCTCACCCTAGAGGTGTTCAAAGGAATTCCTCTAGCATTGCCTGGAACTCCAGGGCGAAAGCGGTATGAGAGGGGAATCAGAATGAGCTCTTTTGGGACTCTGGCAGCCTTTATCACGTTCTTTATCTTCCTTATTGCAAGTCCCAAGATCATTGAAAGAGTTGGTAAATATTGTTTTGTTGTTGTTGATAATATCATGGTTATCACCACTGCCAATCACAACTACCATTACGGCAATCATAATTAGTGCTACTACTCCTACTACTATTACTTCTCCAACAACAACAACAACAACAACAACAATAACATCTACTCCTACTCCTACAACTAATATTTCTACTATTACAACACTATACTACTAACTACTAACACAACACAAATACTACTACTACTACTACTACTACTACTACTACTACTACTACTACAACTACTACTACTACTACTGCTACTACTACTACTACTACTACTACTACTACTACTACTACTACTACTACTACTACTACTACTACTACTACTACTACTACTACTACTACTACTACTACTACTACTACTAACACTACTTCTGCTACCACGAGAACAACATAACCACAACTCTCTCCACCGTCACCATCACAACCACCACCACCACTATCGCCATCACCATATCATCCTTATCATTATTTGCACCATTTTCTTCTTTTTCCACTTTTTATTCCTCTTCCTCTTGTTCTTGTTCTTCTTGTTCTTGTTTCTTCTTCTTTGTTCGTTCTCTTATTCTTCGTTCTTCTTGTCTTTCTTCTTCTTGTTCTTGTTGTTTTTGTTTGTCTTCTTCTCTTCTTCTTCTTCTTCTTCTTCTTCTTTCTTCTTTTCTTCTTCTTCTTCTCTCTTCTTCTTTTTTCTTCTTCTTCTTCTTCTTCTTCTTCTTCTTCTTCTTCTTCTTCTTCTTCTTCTTCTTCTTCTTCTTCTTCTTCTTCTTCTTCTTCTTCTTCTTCTTCTTCTTCTTCTTCTTCTTCTTCTTTCTTCTTCTTCTTCTTCTTCTTCTTCTTTCTTCTTCTTCTTCTTCTTCTTCTTCTTCTCTTCTTCTTTCTTCTTTCTTCTTCTTCTTCTTCTTCTTCTTCTTCTTCTTCTTCTTCTCTTTCCCTTCTTCTTCTTCTTCTTCTTCTTCTTCTTCTTCTTCTTCTTCTTCTTCTTCTTCTTCTTCTTCTTCTTCTTCTTCTTCTTCTTCTTCTTCTTTTTCTTCTTCTTTTTCTTTGTCTTCTCCTTCAACATTCACATATCAAACGGAGAGAAAGGAGCAGATGTAAAAAAAAAGTTTATTAATTCAACGACCTCGAGGTAATTGATAAGGTACCAACATTTT
>NC_088367.1:39141761-39149261 GCF_034508935.2 Berghia stephanieae | reverse complement strand
CCAAAAACTTTGACCTCAAACTTTAGCCTCGTTGGTTTTTAAAGTTCGTGTTGCTCTACTTATCACTTGATGCACTTTTAGCACTCTCTCTCTCTCTCTCTCTCTCTCTCTCTCTCTCTCTCTCTCTCTCTCTCAAACACACACACACACACACACACACACACACACACACACTACAACCACCACCACCGCATCTTCATCACGACCACTACTACTACAATCACCACCACCACCGCATCATCACTGCCATTACTACTTCAACCACCACCACCACATCATTATCACTACTACTACAACCACCACCACCACATCATCATCACTACCACTACTACTACAACCACCACCACCACCACATCGTCATAGCAACTACAACCACTACCACTACATCATCATTACCACTACAACCACCCACACCACATCATCACTACTACTACAACCACTGTCACTACTACAACCACAGTCACCACCACCACCACCACCACATCATCATCACTACCACTACTACTACTAAAACAGCCATTATGACATCATCATCATCACTACTACTACTACTACTACTACTACTACTACTACTACTACTACTACTACTACTTACTACTACTACTACTACTACTACTACTACTACTACTACTACTACTACTACGACTACTACTACTACTACTACAACCACCAACACAACATCAACCTCACTACCATCATTATGTTTTGGAGCTTTTCTTCACTTGAAATAAGGAAACTTTGGGGTTGTATTTGGCAATGTGCTCATATATCAGAAAATATTTGTAATCAGTTATCTATTTCGATCTATACAATATGTAAACACAATACCAAATACCATCCCAATTCCCTTTTTGTGTGTGCGGAAATTCCTCTTTCGGTATTGAAATTCCTCCGAGTGGTGTCTGAAATTCCTGTGAGTCAAATTGAAAATTGGCGTCTCTGTAAATTTTACTATTCTCGTCAAATTTTCAATGCCCGTATCTGAGGAGTTATCTTTGCCCCATTGATTTGATTATGTGTGAAAACGGTGCCTCACTTCAAAGTCGATTTTCTCAAAACTTGGTTTTTACACTCTCTCTACTTCAAACGGTCATAGTTGGGCAATGAATAATCAGAATTTTATAAATTTGGTATCAACATTTTAAGCATAATAGAAGCTATGACTGTGTACCAAAAACACAAAATTGAAAAATCCGACTTAATACCGTTTCGAGGCGGAGGGTCACATATTTCTGTAACGTATCTAATGGTTTTATTATTATGTTTTTTAAATGTTTTTTGTGTCGGGCTATGTCGTCTAGTGGTATTATGGCGAAGCTGTCATATAATTGCTGGCTGATTTTAAAATTAAAATGTCTGTTGAGCGAGGTTCGAACTCGGGACCTTCCGATCCAAAAGCGAGTGTCATACCACTAGACCACATAGTCGCACAAAAAACCCCCAAAACTAGGGATTATTGAAATAATCTGACTAAAACTGACTTTACATGACATTATAAACCCCAATAGCTCAGTTGGTAGAGCACTCGCTTCACACGAAAAGAGACCAAGATCGATCCCGGGTGCAGTCGAGATTTTTTCTGTCCATCCAGCAGTGAATGGGTAGCGGAATGTATTTTGCAATAGACTAGCGTCCTATCCAAAGGATAGTAAACAATTGCTATTGCTCTTTTGACGCTACAGAAACCAGGATAAACTCCGGCTCCATGAGCCGAATGGCTCTGAATGACTACTTAAAAAAAATAAACCTCAAGATTTCACTATCCCATAATTCCATCTGACCCCTCCTAAATGCAATAGGTCTTGCCCCATTTTCCAATGGTCAAATCATTGTAGATCTCATCATGTTAGGTATATTAAGTCAAAAGCGTGGAGTAAATAAGTTACTAATTTTACTCATGAAAATGTTGCTGGTTGAAGCTCGAAGGAAAAAATAACGATATGTATTGAAATATACGCTTCAATTTATTAAACGAAGACAGATACTGTGGCCGTTCCGGGTTTCCTCTTTATCAGAAGATTCATTCGTCCTTACTGTTTCATTCATCGTGTTTTGTTGATAAATGGGAAACCCAAAACGTTCACAATATCTGTCTTCGTTTAATACATTGAAGCTTACAATTCAATACTTATCACTAATTTTACTCACAAAACAGGACCTTTTTAAAGAAAGAGACACTGATTGAATGAGTTTCAAACAATTTAGTGTACCAGTTTATGCTCAGCACAAGCATATTTTCTCCGATGTCTAGGTCACAAACTTTGGGCCGGAGCGTATAAGACAGATTAGTGTGAGTACCGACAACTGTATCGTCTTAGGCCATCACTTGAAAAATAACCAATTTTAAGTAAGCAATTATTCTACTGACCGTACGTGTTACTGTTGGATAGGGACTCTTTGTAAAGCGCAATGAGCACGTTTAGTGGATATTGCGCTATATAAAAGCTCAAGTTTTTTTCTCTACTCACCACCCAGGGCAGTGTCTATCTATCCACCAGAAACCCTAAGAAACTCTGCTGTTTAGATTAACTGTAAATAGTTGTAACTGGGTGGGGTTCCTGACGTCCCATAATGGGCAAGGGGGGGGGGGGCACATACTGTGACTTCTTCCCCTTAGATATGTTTTCCAACATGCTTTCTGTCTTTGTCTTGGAATTAGATTACTTGGTTTTGTCCTGGCCCTGGCCGGAGTCCTAGCTGGGAGGGAAACAGTCAAATGCATAGTTGTTGTTTTGGGAGATGTTATTTTTTTTCCATGTAAATCATCTCTCTGTTATGCATTATTATATTTGTTATTTTGAATGTATAATGTAAATATTTCAGTGTATTCCTCTTTGTTGGATTTTGTGCTTGTGTCCGGATGAGACTTATATAGGTAGGTGATCTCAAACGAAGTACATTGATGGTATGCTCTTGGAATCTACATCTGATCCCTATTTGTTCCCAGTTCTCCTATGTCTTACTTTTTCTTGGGTGCTTTAATTGTAATTCTAGAACTTTTTACTATCTCATTTTCTTCCATTTTACTGTCGCTGATATAACCTAAATGTGTTGCAAGCGCTGTAAACCCCTTTAAAACAAAACAAAACAAACAGTTGTAAACAAGCTCTCCTGCAGTCTGACACTCGCATCCGATCGGAAGGTCTAAGGTTCGAGTCCACGCATAGTTGAATCATTGAGAAAAGGAACTTTACTCACATTACCTCACCGTACTCCGGAGTAACATAAGTACATGGCCGTTGACTGCATTGTCCCTGTCGGAAATAAAATGTAATATCGCCTAGAAGGCGTCATGTCTCTTTCTAAACGTTACGTGTTGCTGACGGTCAGGGACCCTTTGTTGCTGACGGTCAGGGACCCTTTGTAGATCGCTTTGGGAACGTTTAGTGGGTAATGCTCTATATAAAAGCTCAAGTTTTTTACCAAGGACCACCCACCGCAGTGTCTATCTAACCACCAGGAACCCTAAGAACTCTGCTGTTTAGATTAACTGTAAACAGTTGTAAACAGGATCTCTTTGCAGTCTGACACTCGCATCCGATCGAAGGTCTAGGGTTCAAATCCCACCCTGAACGGCGCATTGTTAAAATTATAACTCAACAATATTCCTCCAAATATCGATCGATTTAAATCTTTGCAAAAAACCCAGCCAAACCTGGGACTTCATTTGCAAAAAAACGGTCAAACCTGGGACTTAATAAATAAAGACCTCGCGAGGTCTCAGGTTTGAGAATTTATTATCAAGATAAGGGTCATTTAAATCGATCGATATTTGAAGGATGAAGAATTTTCTGGCTAAATTTTAAATACACGTTTTTCCAGAATGCGGCAGTTACAATCTTTTTAAAAAACGAGTTTATTATTACGCTAAACTTGGCTAGGCTACACTATACAGTGCATTAATTAGACAAACAAACAAACGTATTATTCAAAAACGTATTTCATGTGCAGTAGCCTAGCATATAATGTCTCGTTATGTAACAAAAGCAAAGCATATTGGGCATGTACATTAGCTAGAAGGATGACAAGTCTCTGACCCCGATAACTCAGAAAAGTGAGTGGAGCAGGCACTTATGTTGGTAACAACAAGAGATGAAGGGAGTAGAAAAGTGCCAGAAGACAATACAGAATAACATTTTTTTCGCGGCGGTGATGGGGTTTGAACCCGCGACCTTATTGGTACGACAACTCCGCCTGGCAGGTGAGAGCGTGACTCTATCGTATGAGCTATCCACCGCCGCGAAACATTTTTTATTCTCTATTGTCTTCTAGCACTTTTCTACTCACTTCATCTCTTGACCCCGATAACGTGTCCTTGGGTAAGCCATTTTTAACACTAGCCAGGTGTAAATGAAAAACTTGGCTTTAGCCTGTGACAAACTTTTGGATGGCGTCGACTGTAGAGATACCCTCTATCTGCCAGGCGGAGTTGTCCTAACAGTAAGGCTGTGGGTTTGAGCCCCATCACCGCGAAGTTTTTATTCTCTATTTATTGTCTTCTGACACATTTCTACTCACTTAATTTCTTATGACAAATAATATTGTGAGAGTAGTAAATTCATCAAGGACGACATGTGCCGTATGACATAAAAAGTGGGGTTCTTTGGCCCGCAGATGAAGTAGAAAAATAAAACAACACGCTTTGAGTAGGGGCTCATTACTGGAAATGCCCTGTGTCAATGTTTACATCTATTCATTCTTAACTTTGATATTTAGTAATGGGGCTTCCGGTATGCAGGACCGTCTTGTAAAAGAGTCAAGTGGTTTTGAATATAGTTTCGACAGTTTTATTAGTAGAGCACAAGCACTCAGACAAGGCCGATGTGCAAATGTTAGCAGGTCTGATGACCATACGCAATTATGGGCTTGATTTAACATTGTTGTAATGGACACAATTTTGCGTTGGTTTGAGACTATTTCCTTTATAACAATTATCCCCTAACAAATTGGATTATCAGACCTGCAAATATGTATATGTCGGACATGACTAAAATAAAAGTATAAAGATGTATGCCTAAAACGGCCGTCAAAAAACGAAAATAAAAAAAAAGATTTTCTCATCTCTCGTCTGCGTCAGATTATTTTCATTATGATCAATTAAAAGAAGACATTTTTTTCATCAAAAAATCCATTCAGAATTGAAAGACAGTCTTCTATTTTTTCAAATTGAAGTTTTATACAGACATGGACCCGGGGTTAAGTTGTCTTCCGGACAACTATTTATCGTACTCCTCTATCCATCGAATTGTGATTTGCTGGGCGGGTTGTTATTACAATGTGAAAACTACATTATGAAAAGCTTACACCGTATTCTAAGGTGAGCAATCAATTGTTTTTGCAGCTACAGAGAGCAGGATAAAGCCTGGCTCTTGGGATCTCCTGGTCGTGAGGAGAAAAGAAACTGACAAGCAAACACATGATAATTTTGGATTGAAAAAAAATCAATTAAAGACTTTACGCAATATCCACTACATGAATTCAAATGGATTCACGAGAACCAACCGACAGGCAAAATTCAACATGTAGGACTCATTTGTCATGTCCATCGGACTTCCTACGTTTGCCACGCGGTCCTTTTTGTACTGGGCGACGACCGAGCCAGCATGGTATATTTTCCTATTTTTCATTTTCATCGAGTTGGAGGTGTTCCAGTGGTAACCTTGTCTGGACACCGGTTTGGATCATTCTTGGTCTGGCTACTCATCTTCAGCTGTTCCAGCAGGATTGGATCTAGGCTAGTATCACCTTCAGGGTCATGGCAGCGCACAAGCTCCTGTACGACGGCAACCTGATGATCCTTCTTCTTTGTTGCTTATACAAGCTCCTGGAAAGAATCGTACGAGAGCGAATCACCCCATATGTAAATCCCTACATACCACCAGAACAAGCGGGCTTTAGACCACAAAGAAGCACAAGTGAACAGGTCCTTGCACTGACCTCATACATTGAAGCAGGCTTTGAGAACAAAAAGAAGACTGGTGCAGTCCTAATGACTTATCTGCAGCCTACGATACTGTTTGGACAGGCGGACTTATGTTAAAGCTCTCAAAAATGATTCCTTGTAGAAATACGCTCAAACTGCTGTCTACCCTGACTGGCACAAGACAATTCCATGTCATATTGGGAGAAAACAAAAGCAAAACACGCAAAATTAAAAATGGGGTACCACAAGGCTCAGTTGTGGCACCAACTTTCTTTAATGTTTATATCTCCGACATGCCAAACTGCGAAGCACTCAAACTTGGATACGTTGATGACTGGGCCTTAGCCTATCAATCGAAAAACTGGAAAGAGATTGAAGAAGTTCTAAGCAAAGACACCACCCGCCTGAAACAATATTTTGATAGATGGTACCTAAAGTGAATACCACCAAATCAGTATCCACAAACTTCCAATTGAACAATCGAGAGGCAACAAAAGAACTGAAGATCACAGCCGGTAACTCAAAACTACCCCCAGACCCCAATCCTAAATACCTTGGCATTACATTGGACAGACAACTAAACTATCGCAAACACATTGAAGGAACAGCAAATAAAATCGCTAAAAGAAACAGCCTGGTGAGAAAACTCGCAACTACCACCTGGGGAGCCTCACCACAGGTGCTGAGAACGTCTACTTTGGCACTGTGCTATAGTGTGGGAGAATACTGTGCCCCTCTTTGGATGATGAGCCCACATGTAAATCGCATTGACATCCGATTAAGAGAATCAATGAGAATTATAACAGGAAGCCTCAAGTCAACTCCAACTCAGTGGCTCCCAACACTGAGCGGCATTGCACCACCAAGTTTAAGACGACAAGATGCTAATCAAAGGATGCATGCAGAATTGACGAAGCACAGACAACATTCCCATAAAATCACTCGTAAAGGGGCACCTTCAACAACTAGACTTAAATCGAGAAGACCTTTCCACCTAACAAAAATGGCAGACTTCAGTGTTGAGGAAAACTGGAGACAAATGTGGAACAGGGAAACACCAAAAAGAGGAAACATCATTAAAGATCCAACCAAAAGGGTGCCTGCATTCAATAACGCCAGGAAATACTGGATTTCCTCAAACCGCCTCTTAACTGGACATGGCAGAACTGCATCAAATATGTACAGATGGAAACTTGGAAAAGTGATACCTGCCAGAAATGTCAGGCAGCCCCAGAGACCAGCGATCACATCGTCCTCCAATGTCCAGTCACTAAACTTGAAGGTGGCTACGAAACCATCCTTAGGGCGGAGGAAGACTTTAGAAGCTGGGTTGACGAAATACATTTGGAGGTGTAGCCATACGCTAATACTACTAACATGTAGGACTAGACAAGAAGATTGTAAAACGCGAACACATTTTTCTTTTGAAAAGACAACGCTGTTACCGGTCAGTACTCGTTTTACATTTTTGTATGCTGAGAGAATGTGAAAAAAGAACCTATAGGTAGAATTGAACTTTGCGCCACTCACAAGAGGATTTGAACCATGGATTTACAGATCGAGTGTCGTGTCACAAT